>NW_027361728.1:1007500-1182500 GCF_039654945.1 Dendrobates tinctorius | reverse complement strand
ACAATTAGCCAACGCATCGTTCAGCCAAGAGCTGAATGTGCATGGCTAGCCTAAATCTCCGCCAAGTGTGATGTAATCAGGACCTTATCAGAAGAAACCAGTTTCTTGCGGTTTAAAAATACCAGTTCCTTGCAAATGTTCCCCTGGTTGGATCATAACCCCCCCAGGAGCCAGTGACTCATTGACTATTGTGTCATCCAGATTTATCAGAGAATACAGAATCTTTTCAGGTTCTAGAAGAAAATAAACTATTGACATATTTAATAAAAAGGATATTGTGCATTTTTGGGACACATTATTATGGAGCTTGAAGAAATAGCATTCCAACATTAAGCAGCAGCTTACAACATGATTTAAATGCTGAATGTTGGAACATACCAGAAGAGAATTGAACAGATTTTTAGGATCCAACACTTAGTGATTGTGCTCCGAACATCTGAGAAACAGGATAACATTCTGTGTAAATTACAACTTCAAATATAAATTGGCCTTGAAAGGGTTTAATCACATGTTAGAGTGATGTGCGCAGAGTTACACACAACTGAGACAGCTGTATCTGTTCTATCCACCTTATCCTTGTGGATTATACAGTGCAGAATGCTTTATCCGTACAGTGCTACTAAGCAAAGCTTTCCGGATTACCAGAAGTGTAAATCTCCAGCCACATTATCAACTGTCAACCTGTATTCTGTATGAAAATTCACATTTGGATGCAATTCAGATTAGGCCTCTTTCATAGTTTCACCGATTAAAAGTATTTTATAACATGTTTTTCTCATTCTTGTTTATTAAGCACTGTAGTGGCCACTTTTTGCCCTTCATTATCACTCTAAAATCGAATAAATGATAAAAGACCCTGTTCCGCTACACAGAATGATTGCAGTGTTAAGTGTGGCGGAGAGATGGTCACCCACTCCATTTACTATGTAGGTAGCTCACAGAAACAGCCAATTACATTGCTTGGTGATAACACAGCCGGGAGCAATTATTGAGTCTATTTCAGAAGTAGTAGGGTAGCGAGGAATGTGCAGTAGCGGTCTCGAACATGTGGGCAGGATCCATACGCGGCTCCTGAGCCTGTCAACTGCAGCCACACGGCACTGGAATTCTCAAGATAACCTCGTGATAGGATGGCATCCCTAAATGACATCATGGTGGGGCACAGTGTGTCAGAGCCCAGTGTGTCTGCTGGATTGGTGGTGGTAGGTGAATAGTGAGATACATGTACGACACCTGCTCACACGCAAAATTGGCACCATCAAAAGCTGGTGTCAACTGTATATTATTACTGACAGTCTGCGAAATGGCCAAGATCGGTATTGGCACTGATCTTCGCTGTTTAACCTGTTAGATACAAATATCAATCACATGGTGGTGGTAGTTGCCATGGAAACCCAAGGCTAAATAATGGCCTCCAGGTCAGTTGGTTATGGTGGCCTCTACGGCCATACAATAAGCAGTGTCTAACAGGCAAAGTATTATTGTCAAACTGAAAGATCTAATATCCTTCAGTACAAAAGTATATAAGCGATTTGGCAAGTAAAAAATATAAAGACTAAGAAAATTAAAAATGGGAAAACGTTTTTGAAAAAATTACTGAAGTGAATAAGTTATAAATCTGTACCATAGCTCATACAGCGAACACCATAAAAACATAAACAAAATATACGGTAGCTTTATCAAATAATGACATACAAAAAAAATGGAATAAAGTTATCAAAAAGTCCTACTGAATGAAAAAATAGCATTACTGAAAACGTAACCTCGTTTTTCAATCAATGTGGCCCGTGAGCATCAAATTTTTTAATGGTGCGCTTACCCGACCGAGTATAAGACTCTATATCATAAGTAAGGGTAAGAAGTTTTTAATGAAGTCGGTTTTGAAAGTTGCTCAATTTAGCCTTTTGGAAACACATCAATTACAGAATTCAGTGGAAAGGCGCCTGCAGTTTAGAAGACATTTTTTGCATTATTGTTGATGGCAGGAAGGAATATGTTGTTGAATTCTAGTATATTTTATACTCTACAGAATTTCTTTTACCTACGATAACGTCTACATGCTAGCACGGTGGCTTGTCACTGGGTGACACTACTGTTGCAATTGTTGATTTTTTTTTTTTTTTTTTCAGTGCATGCGTGTTTCCTCTAAGACCTTGGGGTGTAGCATTCACGTCCTTGTTGCTGTGGGCCTTTTTCAGTCTGACAGAATGTGTTTAATAATGTGGAAGACACATACCGCATGGGAGTATGCAAGGCAGATAGAACATCTGTCTCCTGATCCCAGTGATAAGAGGAGGTTTGCCTAGAAGCGTTTCATAAATACAATCGTGCCACTGTTCCAAATTTGCACTGTTGCAGTGCCAGATTGTCAGATGGAACAGATTGCCAGCTAATGAAGCCAATGTAACACATTTACAAGAAGACTGAAACACAAAATGAAATGAGATGTGTGTCATGACTGACTGCGTAGCAGATTGACTGGCACCTGCTAACTTTTCAATATTAGTCTATTACTAGATTTAGGACTGTCTATGTAATGTATGGATACGTCTGTGGGCTCCGGTGACAATGGAGATGTACAGTATGTTCAGAACTTTTATTTTATTCTGACAACTATTTAGTACTAGCTTGGCCCATGCAAAATTTTCACACAATGGTCGTCGGGGGCGCAGGCAATTTCAGAAAAAGCAAACTGGTCAAATGTAAATGTATTTCATGAGCTGATGAACACAGACAGGTATTTATATATGTAGATTGGTAATACAATAAATTGTTTTGATAAGTAGGGGCCAAAAAGTGTTTTCTGGTTGAAATGCCACCTGCAGGTCATTGTCTTTCTGCAGGTTTATGAAAATGAATGTTCAAACTGTATTTAGTGATAAAATTGTGAATGTGTGGTTTGTTTGGCTGTTTTCTTGCTGAAAGGGGCAAATTTACCTTTCAAATGGTGTATCGTGTGTATGGGGGGCGAAGTAATCAGCAAAAAAGCAGTGCATGTTTACAAATGTGTTGGTAGTGTGCTTTGGGGTACTGTGGTGCCACCTGCAGGTTTATGAAAATTAATGTTTAAACTCAATTTTGTGATCAAATCGTGAATGTGTGGTTTGTTTGGCTATTTTCTTGCGGAAGAGGGCAAGTTTACCTTTCAAATGGTGTATCATTTGTGTGTGTGGGTGCGGTATGAACGGGGATACAAAGGAATCACCAAAAAACAGTGTTTAGAAATAATAGAATAGATTCATTGCTATGTTCCATAAAGCAGTATACCTTATTTTTATTTAAATAGTTATATTGATTCATTGTAATTACAATAATTAAAAAAATAATAATTTATAAATCTTAGAGGTTATCATTCCAGTTGTCAACAATTGAATGTCCCCCTGCATAGTCTGAGACTGATAACGCAGTGTTAGTGTACGATGAGCGATAACTCATTCCCAAGGTAAGGGGATGTCAATTTATTCCTATATTTCCAGAATAACTACGACAGTACATGGATCAAAAAAAAGTGCTTCCAAATTGTTAATATTATGGCAAACTACCAATTCCTTTCTAAGCCATAGCTGGCACTTTATCAGTGCTATAAATTGATAATTAAGTCACATAATTTTAGACTTATAAGCATGTGTATTGTTCTCAAAGCAGACTGTCCCTCCTTAGTATCTACAGAGCATTTAGCAATTCCACACCAATGTCCCTTTATAGGCCAAATGGTAGCATCAGTAAATCAGCACAGAGTAGCTCATAGTGATGTGCCCCATGGTGATGCGCCCCATAACGATGTATCCTATAGTGAGGTGCCCCATGGTGATGTGCCCTATTGTTTAATCTTTATTTTCAGTTAATGAGTTTCTCATGCTCTGGGGTGGGCCTGGAGGGGGGGTCTTAATGTGGTGCTATGCTTACATATGCATCTGTATGACTTCTGAGAGGTCACTGATCCCTCAGTGACCTGCCTCCTAGTTTAAATAAAATCACGTTCAGCAGGCAGAATAAATGTATATGACTAAATAAAACAATTTAATGCATATTATAGATGCGATCATGGCACTTGCCTGCTGAATGTGATTTTTTTTTTTTTTTTAATACATCTAATAATCCGTATGTAATCTAGGGGGCAGGTGGAGCGCCCCGAGGGGTCTGGCGGTACTCAGTACTGGGCCCGTCGACTTCCTTGGGGGACGGTGTCACAGCGACCCGGTCCGTGGCCCAGAGGCGTCCAGTAATAAAAATAGGGGAAAGTTGTGTGGTATTTATGTGGTAAAAATGAAAATAAAGTATTAGATGGTGAAATACGTGATGCCATCTGTGGTAATCTGGTCAGAGGTGACCAGCGCTGCGGTGTTGTTTCTCTGGGATGGATGTTGGGCGCAGCTATGATGTTGTAGCCCTCCACAGGTAGGGCTGTAGTCCAAGGGCAAAGATGTTAAATAAATAGTAAAAGTGGCTGTAAACGTTGGGGTGCAGATAAATGAGAGAAAGACACAGAGAGGTGCAGTTTCTTTACCTTTTACTGGTAATAGGTTGCAGTCCGGAGTACCACATACAGGTGATGGAATGAGTCCGGCTCGCCTGGAGGCATTCAGGGATCCACTTTGCCAGGTGGGGATTTAGGACCTTCCTTTCTGCGCTTTGTGTGTGGGTTTCCGCTATATATAACTATGCTGCGACCCTCTATTCTTGATGGTTTCACTAACCTGTACGGCTGTCAGCGTGAGCCTATACCACGGGTACCGTTCTCTTCACCGTCGGCCCTGGGCTCCTTATCCGCTGCCATGCCCTCAGGTGATCAATGTGCACAGAAATTTACAATCCCCTGTACTTTCAGATTCGGCTAACAAGGCGTACAGATCCTGTCAGCCTAGGACTCTGATGTCCCTTTTCTCTTTATTAGCGCTTCACTCAGGGGTCTGCTATATGCAGTATTTTAGCTTCCCTAGAGTCTCCTTCTTTTCTGACCTGCAGCAGGAAATTGTGATTTAGTCTATGCTGCCTGGCATGGGGGTCCCTTTCTGCCTCCAAGCATGACTTTACCCATTAGAGGGAGGCGATGTCAGTGTGACCACCGGACTCTGGGGTGTCACATTCCCCCCAGTTAAGTTCAGTACTCCTGGACTGAGGAAACATAACAAGAATTGTTAACAACAGCAATCATTGCAAATCTACAAAGTCTTAAAAATGTAAAAATTATTAAAAAACAGACAAGAAAAAGAAAACAATAGCACAGTTACTGCAGCGACCAGTCCTCACGCTCCTGTCCAGGAATTGTCTTTGTGCTTGTACCTGGAGTTTGGTTGGTGGGAACCGCCTTAACCCACTTTGTGTGTCCTCCCTGGGCGTGGCCACAGGGCTCTCTGTAGATGGGCCTGTTTTTCGGCCACGCCGGCAGCTTATTTCCAAGGCCTTTTTGGAGTAACTATTTACAAATACAGTTCTGACCACACATAGTCCTGTGGCCCAATTGTCCTTTAACTGGTTATTGCGAATACTTTAAAAAAGAAAAAAGGTTCTTACAATAAGTCTCTGTAGGCTCTCATGCTTAACAGTTACTACTATACATTCTTATTACTTTATTTACATTTTGTAATCTCTGTAACGGGCAGGGATCTGACCTCTAGTTCTACAAGTGGATCTACGCAGTATAGGTATTTCTGATGACCTGACCTGTTCTCTGATGTCTATTGTTGGTGCACTAGTCACTACGCTATAAGTAGACTTGTTTAAGATAGGTATTCTAGACTGCCTTCTCTTTACTCCTAGACTCCCCATGAGATTGTCATATTCGCTGTTAGCAGGGGACAGATTTCCGCATTCCTCTGCAGATGTGGTATCTGTTACTGGAGCCAATTCATTTAGAGTCTCTTCTTCATCTGGTGCAGTAGGCTGATGAAAGGTTAGTACTGGTACTACTATTGCCTGATTTACTTGTGTCCACGTCCGAGGAAATTCTCCAAGTATAGTTTGAATCTTTTCTTCCACCTCTACTGTAGGCTGTGGAGTGTCTTGGACTTCTTTCTTGTCCTTCAATTGATCAGGGCACATCTTTAGATGATCTCTTGAGACTGCTTTGAAGGTTTCTCCTCCACCTTTGCTGATGATACATACTTTGGTGTCAGTCTGAAGGTATCAGTGTATGGCTCTGCTTCCCACTGGTCATCTATTTTGTGAACACATCTTTTTCTTTTAAGTACTTGTTCTCCAGGTGTCAAGGGAACTGCAGGGGCGTGTTGGTTGTAATTTCTTTCCTGCCTCTGTCTTGCTTGGGACAAACTTTTCTCCACACATTCTTGTACTTTGCGGTATTGTTGCTGCCGCTCTGTATCCCAGTCTGCATCTGGTGATGTTGTCTCTGGTGTTAAGACTCCCATGTCTAAATCAATGGGTAACTTGCCAGGTCTTGCTCTCATCAAGTAGGCCGGAGTGCAATTTGTAGAGTTTACTGGTAAATGATTATATAGATCTACCAGATCTGGCAACTTCTCTGGCCACTGGTTTCGTTCTTCTAGAGGTAAGGTCTTCAATAAGTCAATGACCACCTGGTTCATCTTCTCACACATGCCATTTGTCTGTGGATGGTACGGCGTTGTTCTGATTTTCTTGCAACCGTACAGAACTCCTGGAACACTTCTGCCTCAAAGGCTGGACCTTGGTCGGTGAGCACTTGTTCAGGGTATCCGTGCGGTCGACAAAAGTGTTGCTGAAATGTCTTTGCTGCTGTCTTTGCTTTTTGGTCTTTAACAGGCACGACTACCAAAAACCTTGAGTAATGGTCAGCGATGGTCAGAGCATAGGTGTAGCCATTCCTACTCGGAGTTAACTTCACGTAATCCAAGGCTACCAGTTCACGCGGCTGTTTTGTGATGATCGGCTGTAATGGGGCTCGCTGGCTGTTTCGGTCTTTTCTGCACAGGTTGCATGGGCCACATTCTCTGCACCACTTCTCAATGGAACTCCTCATGCCAACCCAGTAGAATCTTTCACGAAGTAGGATCTCCAGCTTCTTCCAACCGAAGTGTCCTGCTCCATTATGGTACGCCTCTAAGACCATTGGCGCATCCCTCTTCGGGACTACCACCTGCCAGACCAGTTTGTGTGTCCGCTAGTTGATGTTCTTCTGACACAGTTTACCCTCGTAGATAAACAGCTTGCCTTTCTCCTTCCACAGTTGCTGTGCTTCCTGTGGGTCATCTGGACCAGGGTGTGCATCAGCTTCTGCCAGGCACTCCTTTATGAGGCGAACAGCTGGGTCACTGTCTTGTGTCTCTGCCCACTCATGATGGGGTAATGGATTCAACGTTACCTCTCGTATGACAAAGCGCTTATTCCTCACTCCTTTAGAGCGCTGGGCTGCAATTGGCCAGTGGAAGGATGGTAACTCGATTTCTTCAAGTTCTTTTGGATCTTCTCCCCGTCTGGTGAATTGGACATCCGGGACAACGCATCTGCATTAGCGTTCTTATGTCCTGCTCGGTACTTGATGGCGAACTCATAGTTGGACAGCCGGGCCATCCATCGCTGCTCAAGTGCCCCGAGCTTTGCCATTTCAAGGTGGGTTAGCGGATTATTGTCCGCGTAGATGGTGAACTTTACTGAAGCCAAGTTGTGCTTGAAGCGCTCTGTTACCACCCAGACTATGGCGAGGAACTCCAGCTTAAAGGAACTGTAGTTGTCGGGGTTCCTCTCAATGAGACGAAGCTTCCTACCGGCGTAGGCAATCACACTCTCTCTCTGCCTTTTTGCACTTGTGACAGCACTGCTCCCAATCCCACGTTGCTGGTGTCAGTGTAAAGTACAAGTGGTTGGTCATAGTCAGGGTAGGCCAGGACCTCATCTCCCATGAGGGCCAGTTTCAGCTTGGTGAAGGACTCTTCTATCCTTTTGTTACACTCAAATGGAAGATTTTTGTTCTTGGCCTTCTTGGATTGGCCCACTAGAAGATCTTGCAGCGGTGCTGCTATCTTGGTGAAGTCCTTGATAAATCTTCGGTAGTAGCCTACTAACCCAAGAAATTGCCTCACTTCATGGATAGTGCTGGGTTTTTTCCAGTCCTGGATAACGGTGACTTTGTCTGGATCGGGTGCCACACCTTCCGCGCTCACCACATGGCCTAGGTACTGCACTTTGGGTTTCAAAAGGTGACATTTGGACGGTTTTATTTTCAGGCCAAAGTTTGACAAGGCTTCGAATACATCGGCTAGGTGCTTCAAATGGTCTTCGTAGGTTTTGGAGAAGACGATGATGTCAACAAGGTACAGCAGAACAGTTTCAAAGTTTTTATGTCCAAGGCAGCATTCCATTAACCGCTGAAATGTTCCTGGTGTATTGCTGAGCCCGAACGGCATGTAGTTAAACTCGCAGAGGCCCATTGGTGTTGTAAACGCCGTCTTCTCTTTGTCTGCCTCTGCCACAGGAACCTGCTAATACCCACTGGTGAGATCTAAGGTACAGAAATAGTTAGCAGTTCTCAGTGCAGCTAGTGATTCCTCAATTCTAGGCAATGGGTACGCGTCTTTGTGTAATGCTGTTAATCCGCCTGTAGTCTACACACATTCTCATAGTACCGTCTTTCTTCTTAACGAGGACTAATGGAGCTGCCCAGGGGCTACAATTTTCTCTGATCACCCCAGCCTCCTTCATCTTCCGTAACATACTCTTGGCACATTGATAGTGTGCTGGGGCCACAGGCGGTGTCTTTCTTTAATGGGTGGATGATCTCCGGTGGGGATATGATGTTGAACCCCTTTTGCCTGCCCAAAATCTAGAGGATGCTTGCTAAAGACCCTTTCAAATTCTCGAGCCACCCGGTAAGCCCCATGCTTTTGGTGTGAAGGGGTGGAGTCAGTGCCTACGTGTAGCTGCTGACACCAATCCTCCTGTTGCCCTTCAGAGCCATTCTCTTCCACCTTATCAGATGGAAGCAAGGGTTCTAGTGTCTCGATTGCATTGTTACTGACAGTGAACAATTTAGCAAGGGTGGCATACCGGGGTAACTGGACCTCTCTCTCCCCACAATTTAAGATGCGTATTGGTACTGTCCCTTGCGGACATCAACTACCCCTCTGGTTGTCAGGATAGTGGGCCTACTATCAGAGTACATAGGTTCTACCAGGGCTTGGTAATCTTGACCCCCTTAGGCCTATTGATGCCCGACACCAAATTAACATTTTACTTCTGGGAGGTACTGCAATGGGGAAAGGATCACTTACTCTGACACTGCCGACTTCTCCACCAGACAGCTCTACCTGTTGTCTCTGTATCAGGGCTCTGATCTCCTTTTGCAGGACCCTGTTATGAATGAGTCACCATTGGAGGCAAAAACAGAAATGATAGCTAAGTCCAGAAAACCAGAGAAGTTGGCAGCTATCGGATTGCAGACCCCTGAACCTAACAACAACAACTAGCAGTAGCCGTGGGGGGTTCCTACAGTGCCCTAGACCCCTCGATCACAGCCGGAGAACTACATAGCCTAAAGACAGAAAGGGAAATCTAAACTGCCCCAGAGCAGACCCCAAAGCAATAGGCAGCCCCCAACATATAATGACGGTGAAGCAAGGAGAAAAAACACTCACACAGATAGAAAGATAGGCTGAGCAAATGATGGGGCCCAAGCTAACTAAATAGGACAGGATAGAAAAGCTGCTGTCTGCAATCCGCCAAAACCCTCTCAAAAACAAGAGCCAACAGACTGATAGGGATAAAAGCCCTGAAGACGCTAGGCTTCAAAAAGACTATATCAGTACTCAGGTATTTTCTGAAGACAGAGCAAAAAGGAATTCAGCTCACCCAGCAGGGGAAGGCAGAAATCCAGAAAACCAAGGCAAAACAAAACCAAAACACAAATGCAAAAAACAGAGCAGAAAACTTAGCTTTGAGGAGCAGGAATCAGACTGGTCTCCTAGAATCCCTCAGAGAAATCACCCGCAAGGCAGAAGGGTGTCGGCTGCCTTATATCCAGTCAGCAATTCCAGTCACCCAGTCATCATCATTCTGCTCAGGTGCTTTGTAATCAGCCTCACTACCTTCCTTCACCAGAAGAGGGAGTTCATCAGACCTCAATGGTGAAGGGGAAAATGAACTCACAACAGGACCCGTTGCTGACTGGAGCTGGCGGTCTTGGCTACCTGTTGTAACAAAACAATTTCTCCAAGACAATTTTCAAATACATTAGTGCCTAAAGTGATCATAAGATGGCATTCTCGTTTGTCAATATCAACTATTATCAAACCTTGCGATTGCAATTCTACTCGGCCAATCTTGATGGTCACCTCTTTATATCCCATCTTAGGCAAGGGCTGACCATTGCTGGCAAAAATGGTATGGTCTTTATCTGGGCTATGAGTAATGTCTGAATCTGCCCAGTACTGCTTAAAAAGAACATATGGTTTCGTTGTCCGCTGGGAGCCGGTGTCCAGTAAAGCGTTCATCGGAAAACCATCAATCACAACAGGCAAGACTGGTCGTCTTCCTACGTACTTGTCTCGCCAATTTGGTGGGCCTGGTCGTCTTACTCCTGAGGGTTGGCCCTTTGCCCCAGGGGTTGCTTGTTGAAATGACAGTATCTTGCTAGGTGTCCTGCCTTGTTGCAGCAGCGACAGATGGGCTGTCCGTCCTTGTAACGATCGCCGTCTCTCCCTCTGGTCGGTGGGATCCTCTTCTGCTGTCGCCACGGGACGTCATCGGGGCTGGAGGCCAGCTGGATCTTCTTCTTTGGAATCACTTGCAGGGACTGCATAGTTTTTGTGAGTGTATCCACACTTTTAGATAGTTCCTTGACTTGGAGACGTAAGTCTGCAGCAGAATCATCATCTTGGGATGGCTTGTCAGTCTCAGAGGTCTTTTGAAAGGATGCTGTCTCCTGCTGGTATGTAATTGCAGGATGCTTAGAGGGCTCTGTGCTGCTAGGGTTCAGTTCACGCAGCACTCTGATGGCTCTATACTTAAAGTGTGCAAAGTCCAATTCAGTATTTTGTAGCGCCAATATGCACAGCTGTGTCCTTTGATTGTTAGACTGGAGTCCCTCTATGAACTGCTCTGTTTTTTGTTTTTTTTTTATAAACTGTTTTTTTTATTTGCTAAAGTTTTTTTTTTTTAAAAAACATAAACGTGAAAGGTTACATTTCAGGAAAAAGAAAAAGAAAAGAAAAGAAAATTCCTTTTCCATCAGATTTGACAAGACTTTTAGACAGGGGAGACGTAGGGAAGGGTAGGGAAGGGAAGGGCATGAAGGGGTGTTTGACACATTTTGCATACAACACATCTAATCAGCATATCAAGGTATGTAAACTGTGCTCACTGGCGGTTATATGAACTGCTCTGTTAATAATCTATCTTCATATTGCACGCTCTCAGGATCAACCTGCTTTACAGCCCGTAGTGCCTCCTGAAGATTAAGGGCATAGTCCCATATACTGTCCTGCACTCTCTGTTTGCACCCAAAAAATCTCATTTTTATCTCTGTTACTGTACGGGTATCAAAAGTGTCTTTCAGTCTGGCTAAGATTTGTTTGACAGTTCTTTTATCAGTGTCTGGCCAGGACTTTACTTCCCTCTGAGCCGCACCAGTTAACTGGCCAATGAGGATACTGACTTTTTGGCTTTCTGACTGGGGGTACACTTTGAACAAACTACATAGTCTTTCTTTAAAATCGCTCAGGGTGTGCGACTCCCCTGATTACTGTGGTAACCAGGCTGCTCCTGGTATATATGGCATTGATAGCGGCATTATGGGGGCTGCAGCTGCGACTGCTGCTGAATCTTCACCCGCGTTGAGGATTTTTCTTCCTGCTTTTTCACTTGCTCACTAACGTCAGAGCACGGGCAGGGGGCTTCGCGTCGTGCTTTATTTCTGGCTCTTTCCACAATTGCACGTCCCTCTCTTTGCTCGCACGTGCTGTATGACACAGTTATGGTGGTTATTTGAAAGCTCATTAAAGTCTTTAGCACACAATTTAATAAAGTCTATGGCGCACAGTACCCAGCTTTGCCAGGCTCCTTGTACCCAACTTTGCTAGGCTTGCTAAATCCATTCGTGACGCCAGTTTTAAAAACTCAATTGCCCACGTGGTCGGCATATTCCACCAAAATTGTCAGGTTTGGCTGACTTTCATCTAATGTATATGGAGACCTTTGTCTCCAAAAGACAAGAAGATTTTTCAGTAGATGAGACTTGCTGGCGCCTGCTCAGAAGATCAATGAAAACTCTGCCCATAGAAGGGCGGATAACCGCACAAGTAGACGGCGCATGCGCAGGATTACATTAGATGTGACTGCTCTACCCGGCCAACGATGATAGATTGCGGAAGCGATTACCTCCCATCAGTGTATCACTGCGCTGCTGTAGAGACCGGTGGCAGGCTGGGGCGGAGGGTAGCATGCTGTGGTATATAGGTGGTGTGGCTGGTAGGAAGCGGAGGTGTGCTGTACTCACAGGAATGGGGGGTGACCCGCTTCTTGACATCGACAGGCACGAGACAGAGGCAGGAATTGTATTCAACAGGTTTGCTTTTATTGGCCGCCCTCACGACGACCAGAACAAAACACGACAGATGTTTCACACTGTTATCCTCCTGCAGACAGGCCCGGGTACCTTCACTTGTACACTTTCTCCGTCAGGCGTACTTCATGGCTCTATCCGCCGTGGCTGCCCTTGGCCAATCCACCACGGCGTTTCAGCTTACAAAGTCCACCAATAATCCAGGTCCTCACAGGCCGTCTCTGCCTGTGACCAATGTCCTATAGGGTCACCCCCCGTGACCGTTTCCACTGTCCAAAGTCTCTGAGGGGTCTCCTTTGTGTGACAGACTCTCCTAACCTGTGAGCTCCCCTGTCTGACTGACTGAAGCTTCTGGAAGCTTACCTCACTATTTATTCAGACAGACCAGGTAGCCCCACCCTCTGTCACCTGACAGTCACCTCTTCCCAATCAGAGTCACCTCGACCTCTGGCAGTTATGTAACACTCAAATGACAGTTAAATAATCACTGCCATCGGTGCTCTCTAGTGACCTCTGATGGGCAGACTGCCACATGACACCTGCTGTCAAACTCTGTCTCCTATCACAGACAGAACCGTACCCAGCTCAACCTCCCCACACTGCCATGAGAGTTCACCAGAGTTCATCAGCTCCGGTGCTCTCACTTATGGCACTGCTGCGTGAGAACTGGAGCTGATCAGCTGATGAACTCCGGTGAACTTTCACGGTAGCGCAGTGATACACTGCGGGAGCGATTACCACCTGTACGTGCATCACCGTCGACCGGGTAGAGCAGTCACATCTCACAATTTTACTGTTCTGCACGCGAAATCTCTATGGGACACTCGGTATTAACCCCTTAACCCCCCAAGGGTGGTTTGCATGTTAATGACCAGGCCAATTTTTACAATTCTCACCACTGTCCTTTTACGAGGTAATAACTCTGGAATGCTTCCATGGATCCTGGTCATTCTCTTAAACAATATTTTTATTAGAGTTTCCAGAGTAATAAAATGTAAAATGTACATTCATATAATCATATCCAAATGAAATTTGGAGTAATGTAAATCATAACATCACAGTATAATACTATTACAATCATATCAGCACTTGAAATGAGTGCGATTAACAATGAACCGAACAGGACAAAAAGACAATTGTAAAAGCACAGGCAGACACCTAGATATATAAAATTTTGGCACCTAATAAATAAAAGAGAGAAAACAAAGGTTCAGGATATAAACTCCTCTTCTATTTTAGACTTGAGTTTCAACCACTTATACCATCTGTCACCAAATAATTTTATTGATACAATGCTTATCAACCAGCATAATCAGTGTGACAATATCCGGAGGTTGCATGTTGTTCCAACCTTTCGCTATAAGATACACTGCAGACATTAGAATGTGGGCGACCAGAAACTTTTCTTTTTTGAGTTTGTGAATACCAATGAGTAGCAGGGCTAAGGCAGGGTGTGGTTGGACACACCCGTTACATATGATCGAGATTAAGTTAAAAACCCTGAGCCAGTATATTTTCAATACAGGGCATCCCCAAAAAACATGGAGCAAGTCAGCTTGAGATCCACATCCACGCCAGCATAGTCCAGATCCCCCCCCTCCAAAATATCTGAGTCTATTCGGGGTAAGATAATATCTATGGACCAATTTATAGTGTGTCTCAAGTATGTTCATACACTTTGTGGACTTTGTCGCAATTTTAAAAGATGTTGTCCATTGGGGGATTTGTATCTGTTTCTGCAGAGTGGTTTCCCACCTCTCAAAACATCCCCTACTAGAAAAGGTGTATTTACCAGTTAGGATGCTGTATAAGGGTTTAAGAGAACTCTTGTGACTGGGAGATGTATTAGTTAAGAAGTTATGGATGGTATGGTTAATCAAAACCACTCCGCAGAAGTGTTTCTTATACTTACTATATTCCTCTTTGAGCAAGAGATATTTCATATATTCAGTATTGGGGACTCCAAACTTGATTTTAACCAGCTCAAAGGGCACAACTCTATTATTCTCCAGTAAGTCATCCACAAATGTGATGGGGAATTTTGTCCAACTGTCAAACATTGGTCTTAAAGAAATCTTGACAGGTGACAAAAAAGGGAGTCTCAACTTTTTAGTTGAAAGAGGAGAAATATTAAACCTTCTTCTGCATATGTGTGACCAACAAAGCATAGATGCTCTAAGTATTGGGTTCTTTATGTTCATGATCTCTTTTCTGTGCAGAAGGAAATAGGATATAAATAGTGTCGGTTCCCTGTTAGGCATCAGGTCTCTCTCAATCTCTGGCCATCCCAACTCAGTCTGTTTTGTGAACCACATTTTTGTTAACTCAGTCGTTGTGGCAAAGTAGTATGCCTCTAGATCTGGATGGACTATCCCACCATTTTCCTTGGATTTGAGTAGTGTATGTTTCCTCACTCTAGGTTTCCGATTATTCCAAATAAATGTATTCATTTGGTGAGTTAGTTTCTGTATGGACTGCATTGAAAGAGGTAGGGGAACATTCCTATAAAAAAACAGCACCTTTGGAAGGCAGAACATCTTATACAGGACTATTCTACCCATCCAAGTGGCCGGGGTTTTTGACAGTTCTTCCAACTTAAGGTCGAGAGACTGCAAAAGACAATCAGTGTTTATCTCGCTCATATGTGTGAGGTTACCTGTAAGCCAAATTCCTAGATATGGGATCTTGGTACAATCCCAATTGAAAGGGTACTTGTCCCTTATTTGCTGCTTAATGGGGGCTGAAATAAAAAGTGACATTCTGACATTTTCTCGTGACATATTGTACTTCATGTTAGTGGTAAAATTTCTTTGATATGACTTGTGTTTTATTTGTGAAAAACAATGGAAATTTGACAAATTTTTAAAATTTTTCAAATTTGCATTTGCATGCCCTTAAATCACAGAGATATAGCATACAAAATACTTAATAATTAACATTTCCCAAATGTCTACTTTACATCAGCATAATTGTGGAACCAAAAATTTTTTTTTTTTGTTAGGAAATTATAAGGGTTAAAAATTAACCAGTGATTTCTCGTTTTTACGTCACAATTTTTTTTTTAAGGGACCACATCTCATTTTAAGTCACTCTGAGGGGTCTATATGATAGAAAATACCCAAAAATGATACCATTTTAAAAACTGCACCCCTCAAGGTGCACAAAACTACATTCAAGAAGTTTATTAACCCTTCAGTTGCTTCACAGGAATTTTTTGAATGTTTTAAAAAGAATGAACATTTAACTTTTTTCACAAAAAAATTAATTCAGGTCCAATTTTTTTTTATTTTTCCAAGGGTAACAGGAGAAATTGGACCCCAAAAGTTATTGTGCAATTTGTCCTGAGTAAGCTGATACCCCTATGTGGGGTATGTGGGGTGAGACCACTGTTTCGGCGCATGGAAGGGAAGGAGCGCTGTTTGACTTTTTCAACGTAATATTGGCTGGAATTGAGATGGGACGCCATGTCGCGTTTGAAGAGCCCCTGATGTGCCTAAACAGTGGAAACCCCCTACAAGTGACCCCATTTTGGAAACTAGACCCTCCAAGGAACATATCTAGATGTGTGGTGAGAACGTTGAACGTAGAGCCATAAAAATAAAAAAAATCATATTTTTTTCCACAAAAATGATATTTTCGCCCCAATTTTTTATTTTCCAAAGGGTAACATAAGAAATTGGACCACAAGTGTTATTGTGCAATTTGTCCTGAGTACACTGATACCCCATATGTGGGGGTAAACCACTGTTTCGGGGCATGGCAGAGCTCGGAAGACAAGGCGCACCGTTTGACTTTTTCAATGCAGAATTGGCTGGAATTAAGATCAGATGACTTGTTGCGTTTGGAGAGCCCCTGATGTGCCTAAACAGTGGAAAAACCCTAATTCTAACTCCAACCCTAACCCCAGCACACCCCTAGCCCTAACCCTAATGGGAAAATGGAAATAAATACATTGTTTTAAAATTTTATTATTTTTCCCTAACTAAGGCTAATTTCACATTAGCATTTTTTGTAAAGCGCATTGTGCGCAATAGAAATGCATTCAAAAAGCTCATGATGCGTTTTTGCATGTGTTTGTGTTTTTATGCGCATTCGTTCTCTAGGGGTTAAAACCAGTGTCTACACATTTTTACGCCAAAAATGCATGCGCACGAAAACGCAGACGAACGCATGTCCATGCGCACGCCTGCGTACCCATAGACTGTAATGCATTACTTTGTCGCATTCCATGCGTTTTTTTGGTGGACCCAAAAACGCATACGAACGCGTGTAAACGCAAGACCATGCACACGCCATGTTAAACATAGGTACGCATGACACATGCGCATGGACGCGCACGATGCCCTGTGCAAAAAAACGCTAATGTGAAATTAGCCTTAGGAGGTGATAAAGGGGGGTTTGACTTACTATTTATAGTGGATTTTTATGTTTAGCAGCTGTCACACGCTAAAAGACGCTTTTTATTGCAAAAAATAGTTTTTCCATCACCACATTTTGAGAGCTATAATTTTTCCATATTTTGGTCCACAGAGTCATGTGAGGTCTTATTTTTTGCGGGACGAGTTGACTTTTTTATTGGTACCATTTTCGGGCACATTACATTTTTTTATCGCTTTTTATTACGATTTTTGGGAGGCAGAATGAACAAAAAATAGCATTTCATTAATTTCTTTTAGGGGCTCACTAAAGGGGTTAACTAGTGGGACAGTTTTAAAGGGTGGGTCATTACGGACGTGGCGATACTAAATATGTGTACTTTTTATTGTTTTTTTTATTTACATAAAGAAATGAATTTATTCGGGAATTTTTTTTTCTTTATTTAGTAATTTTTTTTAAATTATTTTTACACGTGTTTTTATTATTTTTTTTACTTTATCCCAGGGTGGGACATTATTATGCAAAGTCAGATCGCTGATCAGACACTTTGCACAGCACTGTGTCAGATCAGCGATCTGACAGGCAGTGTAGGAGGCTTCTCAGCGTCGTCTTTCAGCAGGCACTGAGAAGCCACCTCCCTGCAGGACCCGGAAGGAGCCTGCGGCCCTCTTGGATCCGGGCACCTGCAGGGAGGAGGCCCTCGGAACAACGCAATCACATCGCGTTTTTTCTGAGGGTCTCAGGGAAGCAAGCAGGCTCCTTGCACAATGCTCCCCTATGCCAAAAGAACATTGTGATCATGTTTGATCGCAGTGTGCCGTGGGTTAATGTCCGTGACCGCTCCTGGATCATAGTGTCGGGTGTTAGCAGTGATAATCACGTGATCGCGGCTGATCGCCAATGACGTACGGGCACATGGATTGAATAGTACCTCTAAGGTCAGAAAGGGGTTAAATAGACAGGTGAGTATATGTTGGTTTATTATTTTTGATTGTTTGTTTGCAGGAGACACGGGCGTCGGTCGGGGATTAGGTGTTGGGTGAGTATGTATTTTGTATGTGATTATGTAAATGTTGTTTTTTTTTTTTTTTTTTTTTACAATTGAATACGGGCCGGATGATGAGACTATTCTCCCATCATCGGCTCATGTGGCCTCTGTTATGTAAAACAAAAACGTAACCAGATGGGAGTAGTCGTCCCATCAGACGATGCCTAAGTACAATCACTATAGGGCTGTACGTTGCATGGGTACACACACAGACACACGTAGCCAGACACAGAGACACACATTCTCCACTCACACACACACGTTCTCCGCTCACATACATAGTCTCCGCCCACACACTTCCTCCTTCTGACATCATTTCCTTTGACAATTCACAACGTTTTTGGCAGCAAATAAGCAGTAAATACGCAGCAAAGACCCAAACCTTTTTACACCTGCGTTTTTGCTGCAGATTTGACTGACTCAATTGAAGTCAATGAGGCAGAAACGCAAAAAGAATTGACATGCTGCAGAAAATAAAACGCTGCAAATATGGATGAAAATTTACTGATCATGTGCAGAACACTGCAGGATTGTCATTGAATTACCTTGCATTGCGTCTTTGGACCATTTACACGCGTAAAAAAAAAGCTGCAAAAACACATCGTGTGCACATTGCCAAAAATGCAGCGGAGAATACGCATGTTTTGGTGTGGTTTTGCATGTGCTTTCTTCCTGTCCATTCAATGGGTCAAAAACGCAGGCAAAAACACAAAAAAAGAATTGACATGCTGCAGAAGATTGCAAATATGGGCTGAGATTTACTGATCATTCGCACAACACTTCAGGATTGTCATTGAATTACCTTGCATAAGTATTCCATTGTGTTTTTGGACCATTTATATACGTAAAAAATGCAGCAAATACTCAGCATGCGCACATAACCTAAAACTGTATTTCTTAACATCTAGAGCGCAGCTATCAGGCTTATAGGTAAGACTGGTTTAACCATACTATTATCCGTATACCCATGGTAATAGCTTAAATTCGTCCAGGAGTGACAGATTCCCTATAAGAGATATTTATTCAGTTATATTCCATAAATTGGACTTGGTATATTATTGGCTCTGTAATATATGAAACTGGCTTATATTCTACGGCTTTCTTATGAAGTTACTATTTTATGATAGTATGTTTTTTAGACTGAAGCTTTCCTTGTTTCCCAGTAAGGCTGGTTTCACATTAGCGCATTTTATGCGCACGCACGGCCGGGGGTAGCTCCGCCCCCGATCCGGCTCTCTGCCCGGCGTGCCCGCCCCTTCCTTGTAGCGCCTCCTCCTAGCGCACAGCGGCGCCTGCGATCGGCGCACCCTATCTTTAGCATAGGGTGCGCCGATCGTGCGCAGGTCGTGCGCTAGTTGCGCTTTGACCTGCGCTGCGCACTTTTGACGGTGCGCCGTGCGCGCCAAAATCGAACTTTTCGGATTTTGGCGCGCACGGCGCACCGTCATAAGTGCGCAGCGCAGGTCAAAGCGCAACTAGCGCACGACCTGCGCACGATCGGCGCACCCTATGCTAAAGATAGGGTGCGCCGATCGCAGGCGCCGCTGTCCGCTAGGAGGCGGCGCTACAAGGAAGGGGCGGGCACGCCGGGCAGAGAGCCGGATCGGGGGCGGAGCTACCCTCGGCCGTGCGCGCGCTGAAAATGCGCTAATGTGAAACCGGCCTAAGCTGACCACTACATAATATAGAAAGCAAAGATAAGAGATTTTGTCACACGGACATACAGTGGCTTGTGGAAGATTCACCCCCTTTGTATTTTTCGTGTTTTGCTACCTCACAGCCTGGAATTTCACTGGGGGTTTTTTTTTCATCTGTTCATGTAAAGAATATGCCTTTCACTGAGAACTTTTGCTTTTTTTGTGTGAGTCAAACAACAAATAGAACAAAATAACTGAAAACGTCTGTGTGCATAACTATTCACCCCCTAAAGTCAGTACTTTGTAGATCCCCTTTTGTGGTAAATACAGCTGCAAGTGACTTTGAATATGTCTCTTTGCTATCCAAATCTTGCCACTGGGATTTGTGCCCATTCCTCAAGGCAAAACTTCCCCAGCTTCTACAAGTTAAATGGTTTACTTTGGTGAACAGCAATTTTCAAGTCTGACCACAGATTCTCAATTGGATTAAGGTCTGGGCTTTGATTAGGCCACTCCAAAACATTTACGTGTTTCCCCTTAAATCACTTTTCTTCCCCATGCTGCTGCCTTCATCATGTTTCACTGTGGGGATGTTGTTCTTGGCGTGATGAGCTGT
Organism: Dendrobates tinctorius; assembly: GCF_039654945.1. Lineage (NCBI taxonomy): Eukaryota > Metazoa > Chordata > Amphibia > Anura > Dendrobatidae > Dendrobates > Dendrobates tinctorius. The sequence goes on along the minus strand of NW_027361728.1, from coordinate 1,162,329 downwards.
GTTGGTTTTGGTGATTCTGGCGAAAGACATAGTGTTTACCTTAGAGGCCAAAAAGTTCAATTTTTGTCTCATCTGACCACAGCACCTTCCTCTGTACATTTGGAGAGTCTCCCTCTTGTCTTTTGGAAAATCAAAACGAGCCTTATTATTTTTGTGTGTTAGTAAAGGCTTTTTTCTGCCCACTGTTCCATATATAAGCCTATATTTTTATCACTTCATCAACTTAGACTATTTAGTGCTGATGCATCACACACAAATTGGATTACAAAAATATTTAAACATAGGTTGTAATGTAACAAAATAGGTAAAAAGCCAAAGTGGGGGCTATTTTGGCAAGCCACTGTAAATGGTGCTGGAGCTAAGCTGATGTTAATGGAAGTAAATGAAAGCACATCTGGTATATTTCAGCCCATTAAAAGGGAATAAAAGGGGGACAATCTTGAACATGAAGCAAATGATGACCTTGGCAGAGTTTGGCATAGTGTATCTATGTATAGCCATTTAGATAAGTTTTTTCTAAGCATCTTCCCTCAATTGCATCTCATAGTGTCACAGCTGGTAGGAACTAGAGGCAGGTGATCCCGCCAGTCATAATTAGCGTATTCACTTTCTATCCTGGTGACTAAGCATTCTGTCCCATGCACAATCACTGAGCACAGTTCTAAGTGTTGTATTGATGGGATTTATTTTACAGAACCCCAGCTGAAAGGAATTGTGACAAGGTTATTCAGCCAGCAGGGATACTTCCTGCAGATGCACCCAGATGGCAGCATTGATGGCACTAAGGACGAAAACAGCGACTACAGTAAGGAAAATAACCCTTCTTATTTCACTTGTAAATCATGTATAATGCCTGTTGAGTTTCCTATCAGGGACTTTGTTTGCACAAACCCACTTTTTTATTTTTTTACAGAACAGCTGTTCATTTGCAGCTTTAACATTTTCACTGCTAGAACAAAGTGATTTATTGCTTTGTAGTTAGAGAATTAATGTTGTATTGTCAGCTTGTTAAGCAACAGAAATTCATAGTTTTGTATGGTGTAATTTAATGCTGATATGTTATTGCTAAAGTACTGTTCCTATGAAGAGCTCAGTTACCGTATATTACATTTTGTTTCAAAATAACCTTATAAATATTGCACTGTTAGGATTCTTATGCTTCCGTGTAGGTGCAGATATTATTTTAGTGTGTGCAGCTATACACACACACACATACATACATACATACATACATACAGTGGGTACGGAAAGTATTCAGACCCCTTTAAATTTTTCACACTGTTTCATTGCAGCCATTTGGTAAATTCAAAAATGTTCATTTTTTTTCTCATTAATGTACACTCTACACCCCATTTTGACTGAAAAAAAAACAGAAATGTAGAAATTTTTGCAAATTTATTAAAGAAGAAAAACTGAAATATCACATGGTCATAAGTATTCAGACCCTTTGCACAGTATTGAGTAGAAGCACACTTTTGAGCTAGTGCAGCCATGAGTCTTTTTGGGAATGATGCAACAAGTTTTTCTTTTCACACCTGGATTTGGGGAGCCTCTGCCATTCTTTCTTGCAGATCCTCTCCTATTCTGTCAAGTTAGATGGTGAATGTTGCTGGACAGCTATTTTCAGGTCTCTCCAGAGATGCTCAATTGGGTTTAGGTCGGGGCTCTGGCTGGGCCAGTCAAGAATGGTCACATAGTTGTTCTGAGGCCACTTCTTTGTTACTTTAGCTGTGTGCTTAGAGTCATTGTCTTGCTTGAAGGATAGATCTTCAGCCAAGTCTTAGGTCCAGAGCACTCTGGAAGAGGTTTTCATCCAGGATATCTCTGTACTTGGCCGCATTCATGTTTCCTTCAGTTGCAGCCAGTTGTCCTGTCTCTGCAGCTGAAAAACACCCTCATAGCATGATGCTGCCACCACCATGTTTCACTGTTGGGATTGTATTTACCAGGTGATGAGAAGTGCCTGGTTTACTCCACACATACCACTTAGAATTATCACCAAAAAGTTATATCTTTGTCTCATCAGACCAGAGAATCTTATTTCTCATAGTCTGGGAGTCATTCATGTGTTGTTTTAGCAAACTCTATGCGGGCTTTCATATGTCTGGCACTGAGGAGAGGCTTCCGTCTGGCCACTGTGCCATAAAGGCCCAACTTGTGGAGGGCTGCAGTAATAGTTGACTTTGTGGAACTTTCTCCCATCTCCCTACTGCATCTGTGGAGCTCAGCCACAGTGATGTTGGGGTTCTTCTTTACCTCTCTCACCAAGGCTCTTCTCCCACTATTGCTCAGTTTGGTTGGACGGCCAGGTCTGGGAAGACTTCTGGTGGTCCCAAACTTCTTCCATTTAAGGATTATGGAGGCCACCGTGCTCTTAGGAACCTTGAGTACTGCAGAAATTCTTTTATAATCTTCACCAGATCTGTGCCTTGCCACAATTATCTCTGAGCTCCTTGGCCACTCCTTGGCCACTTCCTTTGACCTCATGATTTTCTTTTGGTCTGACATTCACTGTGAGGTCTTATATAGACAGGTGTGTGTCTTTACAAATGAAGTCCTATCAGTTTAATTAGCTGGACTCCAATGAAGGAGTAGAACCATCTCAAGGAGGATCACAAGGAAATGGACAGCATGTGACTTAAATATGAGTGTCTGAGCAAAGGGTCTGAATTCTTATGACCGTGTGAGATTTCAGGTTTTCTTTTTTAATAAATTTGCAAAAATTTCTACATTTGTTTTTTCAGTCAAGATGGAATGCAGAGTGTACATTAATTAGAAAAAAATGAATTTTTTTCAATTTATCAAATGGCTGCAATGAAACAAAGAGTGAAAAATTTTAAGGGGTCTGAATACTTTCTATATATATATATATATATATACACAGTATATATATAATTTTTCTTTTATTTAAATCCATCTTGAGCTTCTTCTCCCTTGTGAGAGCCCTAGATTAAATATGTATATCACACAACTGCAGCAGATTGTAGTCTTGCTGGGGATTGTAAGACATTAAGCATGCCTTATCTGTACTAAGCTGCTGAAATGCAGATGAACAAAGCCACCCTCTGGTTTGATTGAAAAGTGTAGTATTATCTAAGGAATGCTTAAAGAAGTACTCTCAAGAAATGCTAAGTAGTGATGAGTGAACGTGCTCGGATAAAGTGTTATATAGGTATACTCGGGTGCTTACCGACGTGCTCAAATAATATGTTCTAGACCCTGCGGTTGCATGTCTCGTGGCTGTTAGACAGCCATAACACATATGGCGACCCCTGACGAAGGTGTTCCAAAACACGCGTTGGGGCGGACACCTGGACCCTCTGCTTGCTCGCTTGCACTTGCGCTTATCAGGTAATTTAGGACACATGTTGCTTTATGTGTGGTATCTGTGCCGTGACTGAATTGGGATCTTACGGTACTAATTCAATTCTTAGTCCGTGGTATGACAATTTTTTTGTGTCCTTTTCAATGTATTTATAGGCAGTGAATATGGTCCATTGTGTCCTTATGTCTTTTGACAAGCTATCAGCATTTTAGCATGTTTTATTGTTCCTTGCCCTGTTTCCAATAAAGCAATTTTACATTATGACCGTAAATTGTTGTCTTGGAAGTGTTTTCTTCCTCCCCTTTCTTTGTGAATTTTTGACATTTGGTCTCTTTACAGTCCATGGTTACTTCATTTGTATGGGATAATTTTTATGACTTGCATAGTATGTCACTATTTATAATATCCCATTTGACACTTGTACTGTTGTGTACTACTCTTTTTGCCTATCCACATGTGGCAATTGCCTAAAAAACAGCCGGGGGTCTCGAATATATGTTTTGAGCATGCCGAAGACACTCAGCACCTAAGCATGCTCAGATAACGTCTTATCAAAGCACATTTGCTCATCACTTTTGCTAAACCTTTGTAAATTTATATGTAATGTAGTGTGTCTTCATTTACTTAGCCATCACCATCTTCCCAGGTTTCCAGCTGCGCTCCGGTCATCTACATCTTCTCATTTACCAGGTTGAAAATCCGACTAGCCGGATCACACTGCGGTTTGTGTCAGCTGGAAATCACAATCTAAGACTAGAAACCCTTGGTCGTAATTTTCGTTAGGAGCGATAAGAGGACCAGAGCTTAGATGGGAACCGAGAAAGATTTTGTATTACGCAAGACTTAGATTTATTATTATTATAGCGCCATTAATCTCAAACAATACAAGTCACAACTGGTACAGGAGCAGAGAGGACCCTGTTAAATATTATTAGTTATGGATTTATATTAGTTATGGATTTATATTAGTTATGGAGTTGTATTCTTATCACACTCAGTTCTGTACAGGATATTGCCTTCCACTAACACTGCATGTGCTATTTTAGCAAGTGGTAAATGTCAGCTCCACTACATATTTTAAGCTTGGCTCATGGTAAATGTCAAACTCCATATATACCAGGATCACGTGCTTCAAGTGACGTATATAATTCATGGCTAACTGTAGAGGTCGCTGTCTTCTTCCCTCACCATCATGAGAGACAGACACGAAGATGTCATCTGTGCTGGGCCATGACATGACATAACAGCTGGTATGTAGCTTGATGGCTACGTAGGAAGCCGAACTGAGACAGACGCCATTTGCCATGTGAGATCCCGGAGAGAAAGAAGAATACACGTTACTTTGCTATGAACTGATGGACAATCTCTCTTTCACCTATTTTTATTCACCTGTTTTTCTGTAATAACCTTTCTTTGATGGAAGAATCCAAATAAACCACTATATTTTTATCTGGTAACTAGTCCTGAGTATTTTACAGGATAAGCATTATTTTACAGACCCTTCCCGTGAGGACTCACAATCTACAAGTTTAGAAAGATTTGCCAAATAAAAAATGTATTGGAATCACTTCTTTAAGAAAGTCACCTGGTATAGTACCCTCCTGGTATAGTACTCTCCTGGTATAGTACTCTCCTGGTATAGTACCCTCCTATTATTGTATTGGAATCACTTCTTTAAGAAAGTCATCTGGTATACAGTAGTACCCTCCTGGTATAGTACTCTCATGGTATAGTACCCTCATGTTATTGTATTGGAATCACTTCTTTAAGAAAGTCATCTGGTATACAGTAGTACCCTCCTGGTATAGTACCCTCCTGGTATAGTACCCTCCTGGTATAGTACCCTCATGGTATAGTACCCTCATGTTATTGTATTGGAATCACTTCTTTAAGAAAGTCATCTGGTATACAGTAGTACCCTCCTGGTATAGTACCCTCCTGGTATAGTACCCTCCTGGTATAGTACTCTCCTGGTATAGTACTCTCCTGGTATAGTACCCTCCTATTATTGTATTGGAATCACTTCTTTAAGAAAGTCATCTGGTATACAGTAGTACCCTCCTGGTATAGTACTCTCATGGTATAGTACCCTCATGTTATTGTATTGGAATCACTTCTTTAAGAAAGTCATCTGGTATACAGTAGTACCCTCCTGGTATAGTACCCTCCTGGTATAGTACTCTCCTGGTATAGTACCCTCCTGGTATAGTACCCTCCTGGTATAGTACCCTCCTGGTATAGTACCCTCCTGGTATAGTACTCTCATGGTATAGTACCCTCATGTTATTGTTTTGGAATCACTTCTTTAAGAAAGTCATCTGGTATACAGTAGTACCCTCCTGGTATAGTACCCTCCTGGTATAGTACCCTCCTGGTATAGTACTCTCCTGGTATAGTACCCTCCTATTATTGTATTGGAATCACTTCTTTAAGAAAGTCATCTGGTATACAGTAGTACCCTCCTGGTATAGTACTCTCATGGTATAGTACCCTCATGTTATTGTATTGGAATCACTTCTTTAAGAAAGTCATCTGGTATACAGTAGTACCCTCCTGGTATAGTACCCTCCTGGTATAGTACCCTCCTGGTATAGTACTCTCATGGTATAGTACCCTCATGTTATTGTATTGGAATCACTTCTTTAAGAAAGTCATCTGGTATACAGTAGTACCCTCCTGTTATAGTACCCTCCTGGTATAGTACCCTCCTGGTATAGTACTCTCCTGGTGCACGCTTCTGCTGCTACTTCCCCTTCCTTCTACGATCTCCCAACGTGGCCACAGTGCTGTCCATATAACATGACGTGCAGCAGTAGTCTGAGAGCGGCATTGGAAGAGTGTCTTAAGACTACAGATGTGAAGTGTTGTCTGAGAAGAGTTGTGGTCATGTTGGGGGAAACAAACTGGGAATTGATGGATAAAAGAGGGTAGAACATTCCCCAGATAATGTTATATATTTATATTGAACACTTTAAATCCACTGAAAATCAGCAGTTTAAGGCCACGCTCACACATTGAGTATTTGAGTTTTTTCCTCAGTATTTGTAAGTGAAACCAGGAGTGGAACAATCAGAGGAAAAGTCTAAGGCTACGTGCACACGCTGCGGAATGGGGTGCGGATTTGGCCACGCGGATTTTGTAAAATCCGCAGGTAAATCTGCAGGTCAAAAGACCTGCGGTTTTACCTGCGGATTACTCTGCGGTTTTGCCCTGCGGTTTTTCATCTCCACAATGGAGGAGATGGCAAACCGCAGCGGAATCCGCAGAAAGAATTGACATGACAATTCTTTCTGCGGTTTCAAAACTGCGTGGAAAAATTCGCACCGTCTGCACTGCGGTTTTTTATTCCCATAGGGAATCATGGTACTGTACACCGCAGCAAAAACTGCTGCAGACCCGCAGTGGCCAAATCCGCAGCAGATTCCGCAGCGTGTGCACACACCCTAATAGAAACACGTCACCACTTCTTTATTTATCACCCACTCCTGCTTTTGGCTTACAAATACTGAGGTGAAATACTGACCAAACACTGAACATGCGAACAGGGTCTTATTCTCATGTAAGGCTACCTTTTACACTGTATTTTTTTGCCTTTTTTTGTCTTTGCTTAGAAAAATGCCATGAATCTGAAGTGTTTACCACAATTGTCTGGTTGGCTCAAATTTATAAGAGCTATGAAACAGCAACAAATATAGTTTACCACCTAATCTGAGAGCAGCATAATGTAGAACTAGAGACCCTGATTCTAGCGATGTCACTGAGGCCACATGCACAAATTGAGTATTTGGGGAATTTTACCCCAGTATTTGTAAGCCAAAACCAGAAGTGGGTGATAAATGCAGAAGTGGTGACGTGTTTCCATTGTGTTTCCCACTCCAGATTTTGGCTTGCAAATACTGGGGTAAAACAACAATCACCATGGATGTGTGCATGTGGCCTTACTAGGCGGCTTAGTGCAGTTTTGATAAAATCACTGTGTCGTAGATGAGGATTATCACTAGAGGACTAGTAAACCTGCTGCCGGGTAGTCCTCCGTATTCATGAGCTCTGTATAACCCCGCCCACACCCCTGTGGGCGAGGTTATACACAGCTCAACATTCAGACAACTGTGAGATCTGCAACAGGTTAAGCAGGAATTGTATCAAAATGACAGCAAGCAGTTCAGTAAATGACAGATTGCTGGAATCAGGGTCTCTACCCCTACATTATGCTGCTCTCAGACAGTGTAGTAAAAATCAGACAGATTACCTTAAAATGCTTCTGTTAATCTCTGCAAACAGTATTTTACCCCTTAGAAATGGGTAGGAATGAGTTGTCATGTTACCAGGGGTCTGCTGAAAGCGCCATGGATTCTTTGCTGGTGCTCCTGTGAAGCCCAGTACTGATCGCCTTTTATTTAATTTTATTTTAGCGTTCTGGTGGCCGAAAAAAAAATTAATTCTGGTTTTTAGATGTTTTTCTCATTATATCACTTACGAATCTGATTAATTTTTTAATCTCGATAGATTGTACTTTTACAGACACAACAGTACCATATATGTGTATTTATTTATTTTTCATTGGGGCAATATGGAGGTGATTTTAACCCCTTAATGACCGAAGCGTTTTTCGATTTTTCATATTCGTTTTTCGCTCCCCTTCTTTCCAGAGCCATAACTTTCTTATTTTTCCATCTATATGGCCATTTGAGGGCTTATTTTTTGCGGGACGAGTTGTACTTTTAAATGACATCATTGGTTTTACCAAGTCGTATACTCAAAAATGGGAAAAAAATTCCAAGTGCAAAAAAAAGTGCAATCCCACACTTGTTTTTTGCTTGGCTTTTTTGCTAGGTTCACTAGATGCTAAATCTGACCTGCCATTATGATTCTCCAGGTCATTACGAGTTCATAGACACCAAACATGTCTATGTCCTCTTTTATCTAAGTGGTAAAAAAAATTCCAAAGTTTGCTAAAATAAAAAAAAAAAAAAAAAAAAAAAATTTGCGCAATTTTCCGAGACCCGTAGCATCTCCATTTTTCGTGATCTGGGGTCGGGGGGTGAGGGCTTATTTTTTCTTTACCGGGCTGACGTTTTAATGATACCACGTTTGTGCAGATACATTCTTTTGATCGTCCGTTATTGCATTTTAATGCAATGTCTTGGCAACCAAAAAAACGTAATTCTGGCGTTTTGAATTTTTTTCTCGCTACGCCGTTTAGCGATCGGGTTAATGCTTTTTTTTTTATTGGTTGGGCGATTCTGAACGCAGTGATACCTAATATGTGTATGTGGGATTTTTTTTACTGCTTTATTTTGATTGGGGCGAAAGGGGGGTGATTTGAACTTTTAGGTTTTTTTATTTTTTTTATTTTTAAACTTTTGTTTCTTTTTTTACTTTTGGCCATAGGAGGCTAGAAGCATGCGCAACGATCGGCTCTGCTACTTTTGGGCGATGAGCAGATCACCCATATTTAGCAAATTTATTCCTGTGCTTTCAGCGCCGACCACCGGGTGGGACTGAAAGCCATATGCCTGGAACAACCATAGAGGTCTCCATAGAGATCTCTGGTTGTCCAGGCAACATAACGCCGACCCCCGATCACATGACGGGGGTCGGCGATGAGGTCATTTCTGGCCCGGCGGCCGGAAATGCTATTTAAATGCCCGCTGTCAGCTTTGACAACGGGATTTAACTAGTTAATAGGCGCGGGCGGACGGTGATTCCACTCACGCCTATTGCGGGCACATGTCAGCTGTTCACAACAGCTGACATGTCCCGGCTTTGATGCGGGCTCAGCGCCGGAGCCCTCATCAAAGCAGAGGATATGTCTAATGACGGACTGTGTCCGTCATCGGACATTAAGGGGTTAATGTTTGTATTTTTTTTTTTTTTGCTTTCATTGTATCTATTAGGCTAGTTTCACACTAGCTATGTGAACATGTATTTCCCTATAAAAAACAAATGTATTAATTGTAGTTAAAATAACACCAACCCAGTGAAACTGGTATATATAGAAAATACCACATAATAAAAACTAGCCTAGTGGATACCCTACAATATGACTATACTTATACCCTGCCTGTCCGTGGAGGTTGGCACCCTAATAGGACGATTTTGGCGCCCCCACTCAACGTATGCTCTTCCTCACTCCCCTATATTGCCCTGGCAACAAAGGTGGGAAAACAATGTCCAAAAAGGGCCGAGGTGAAGTGAGTCTTGAAACTAAAAGGTAACCAAAAGGTATATACACAGACCAAAGCACAAGATTTCTATTTCCAAAAATGCATGGAGGGACTGCTAAATCGCATTGATGTCTTACAATATAACCCCTATGGGCACATTCAATTAATGGCTCAATGACACAGAATTTAATATAGAGGAGGCGAGATATATTCAAAAACTGATGTCAACAAATTCTCTCAGCTAAAACAATTCAAAATACTATATGGCGTCATCATCTACTATGGCAGCCAGCATCCACTTGAAAACCTCCTGATGAACCGTGACACTTGCGGGGAAACGCGTCGGGGTGCACCTGAGACATGATAAGTCCTAATTTGGGGGAATGCTATTGACACAGTTTTTGGCCATATTAATTGTCTAACTCTAGACTATACCAGTCTTGTTTGTGGGGCCATTTGTCAATGTATGAGAAATGTGGAGGATATTTGTGATTGATATTTATATAATATCACATAGTAGTTTGAATTGTTTTAGCTGAGAGAATTTGTTGACCTCAGTTTTTGAATATATCTCGTCTCCTCTATATTAAATTCTGTGTCATTGGGCCATTAATTGAATGTGCCCATAGGGTTTATATTGCAAGACATCACTGCGATTTAGCAGTCCCTCCATGTATTTTTGGAAATAGAAATCATGTTCTTTGGTCTGTGTATATACCTTTTGGTTACCTTTTAGTTTCAAGACTCACTTCACCTCTGCCCTTTTTGGACATTGTTTTCCCACCTTTGTTGCCAGGGCAATATAGGGGAGTGAGGGAGAGCCTACGTTGAGTGGGGGCGCCAAAATCGTCCTATTAGGGTGCCAACCTCCACGGACAGGCAGGGTATAAGTATAGTCATATTGTAGGGTATTCACTAGGCTAGTTTTTATTATGTGGTATTTTCTATATATATACACCAGTTTCACTGGGTTGGTGTTATTTTAACTACAATTAATAAATTTGCTTTTTATAGGGAAATACATGTTCACATATTTAGCTGATAATTTCCTAAGGGATTATTTTCTTGAACTTGATAGTTTCACACGAGCGTTGTTTTGCGCTGCGTTTGGAGCGCACATCAAACACATACAAAAAACGGTTACAAACGCTTGTAAACGCAGTGTTTTTTTGGGACATAATCGTGTGCTGTAAGCCAAAAAAGCGCAGCGATTATATGCGTTTTTAAACATTTTGCATGTGTTTGCGTGATTAGTGCGCATAATGTCACAATCACAGGATTTTACAAATCATTGACCAATTATGACTCATGCTCCACCAATTGGACAGCAGTGGGCGTGTGTTATTGGAATTCCTTATCTAGTCCCAGTTTACAGCTATTCTTCCCAGTTGCTAGCAGTTTTTGATGAAGACATAGATCTGCGCTGGAAAAGCTTTCACTTCAACTTGGATCTGGACATTAGGATGGCTCAAGCTTACGCAGTTGCTTGCCATGAACAAAGAGAGAGAGGGACAGCGAAGACTGCAATTGCAGCATTTGTGGATTCATCCTATTGTTGAACTCCGGGAGAACCGTGGAGCATACCACACCCTCTACAGCGAGCTACAGGCAAACCCGGATAAATTTACGGATTACACACGGATGTCTCAACAAAGCTTCATGTATTTACTTGGTCGTGTACAAGATGTCATCCGTAGACAGGACACACAGCTCCGTCGTGCGATTCCTCCCGAGGAACGGCTCCTGGTCACATTACGGTATGTAACCACTGACTGCATGATAGTATTGGTTCTTTGATGTAGTAGTATATTATGGCAGAATTCTTGATCTGCCATGTACTAAAAGTATGCTGCATTGGTTTGAGGCATTTTTTTAAAGAAAAGGATGCATATTTATTTATTGGTGTGCCCTTTTTTTTTTTTTTTAATGTGTTAAAAATCCCTTTACACAAATATAAATTCTTGTTGTTTCTTTGTGTCCCAGATTCCTGGCTACTGGAGGGACCCTCTCTTCTCTGCACTTCCAGTTCCGTCTTGGAATATCCACCTTGTCTGGAATAGTTGCAGACACCTGCCGGACTTTGTGGGACGTTCTCTGTCCAGAATTTATGCCCCTGCCCACTGTGGAAAAGTGGCTTGAAAATGCAGAAAGATTCTGGACAGTCTGCAATTTCCCTAATTGTTTGGGTGCAGTGGATGGGAAACACATCAGGATTATAAAACCCAAGAGAACTGGATCAAAGTTCTACAACTATAAAAAGTACTTCTCTACAGTACTAATGGCCATTTCTGATGCAGACTGTAAGTTTGTTGCAGTGGACATTGGTGCATTTGGGCGTGGAAATGACTCCCAGGCTTTTAATACAGGAAAGATGTATATCTTTGTACCGTGTTAGCCAGTAGATAGAAAACTATTCAGAATTGAGAGTCCTCAGTGGTTGATACCTTTTAATGGCTAACTGAAAAGATGGTAACACATTGCAAGCTTTCGAGAATACTCAGGTCTCTTCATCAGGCATAGACTAATACAAAATCTGAAGAGTCACATATTATGCACAATACAGCACAGAAAAAATGCAATAGATGAGACAAGTGACGTGAAGCAGAATTATGATTATGGGAGAGGGAGAAACATAAATATTGGACCAGTTCATTGATAAGGAGTCTGGATGTTTTATTGTCCTCTGATTGGGGTCTCCTAATGTGTTGTGATGTCCCCACGAGGTCTTAGGAGCAAATTCCTTAATTGATGTAAAAAGACAGGCTTTTAAGAACTCAGACGTGGGACGGAGGTTGTATGGCAACCAGTTCAATTTCCCCATGCCACGGCCTCTTCCTAACACCGAAGGACCGCCACAGCCCTTTGTAATGGTTGGGGATGAGGCATTCCAGATGTGCCAACACCTGCTCAAACCATACTCCAGCCGGGATTTGGACCACACTAAAAGAATTTTTAATTACATGTTGACCAGGGCCAGAAGAACTGTAGAGTGTGCCTTTGGTATACTAGTATCCAGATGGCGAATTCTCTCCACAACCATTAATCTTAAACTAGAAACTGTGGATGAGGTGGTGAAGGCCTGTCTTGTTCTACACAATTTTGTGATGGATAGAGAGCACCCTAGTTTTGAACTAGATGATTCCTCTCCTAACCCCTTACCAGAATTTAATCAGCACCCTCTACGGTCATCTGTTGAAGTAGGGCAAATGAGGGACCAATTTGCGACCTACTTCACCTCTGATGTTGGACGGGTGGTCTGGCAAGAGCAAATGGTGTAACCTAATTTTTATGTGTTGTGTATGTTAATAAAACACCTGTGTTTATACCTGTATGGTTTTTTTCTTCAAAGTATGATACAATGCCAGGTTCATGACCATATGACGTGTATTTTCAATATCATCTCCTCACTTTGTAAACACACATTAAATAGAGTATGAGGTTATTTATACCTTGGTTCACCAACTCCAGTCCTCAAGGTACACCAACAGATCATGTTTTCAGGATTCCCTTTGTATTGCACAGGTGATGCAATTATCACGTGAGCAATACTAATGAGCAATACTAAGGAAATCCTGAAAACATGATCTATTGGTGGGCTTTGAGGACTGGAGTTGGGGAACCCTGATTTACAAGGTCTATCTATAATAACCTTGGATTGTATTCCAAACAGTAAAATGATGTTACAAAACACCATAGTAGATTAACTGATAGTGATACTCATCAAGGTAACAATAGATAGTCCTTGCAATCAACACCATCATCTATTACGTTACCTGAGCAAAGACACTGAGGCCATGTAAAAAATGAACGTATATTGAGTTTTTCTTGTTTGCAGATACATATCTCCAAAATTGACACATGAAACGTGTCATTTCTGGAGCTATGTGTACACAAAAAAGAAAAGTGTACGGCGCAGTGTGTGTACGGCGCAGTGTGTGTAGGCGGTGAAAGACACATTAACCAAACATTATTTGAAATATTCAATGTTTTATTTTTTTTTTTTTTAATAAAATTATTTTCACTTTGAAGGACGTTTGGGAGAAGTGTTGGATACTTTGGGGGTGTGGAGAGAGGATGAACGGCTGGAAAATGAGGAAGGGGTTCTAGGTGAAGGTGCTACTAAATTACTGGGGGAAGGGAGGTCAGGCATGGTAAAGGAGGAAGGTTGTGAAACATTGGAAGGAGAGGGGGGATTGAGTAACAAAGTCTTTTGTTTTTTCTTCTTTGGGGCAGGAGTCACCTGCCTGGACCGACTACCACCGTGTGACCGCCTTCCATGGCTTGACCGCCTAGAGCTGCTAGTCTGTGGACAATGTGAATAAAAAACAGAATGAGGGTCTCCCCTAGGGTGCTCGGTGGTGGCGCTGGCGGTGCTCCTTGTAGGTGAAATGGTGGTGACGGTGCTCATGGAAGGTGAATTACGCCCGGTGCTTCTGGTGGGAGAAGTGTGGGCGGTGCTCTGATCTGGTGAAGTGGTGGCGGTGCTACTCTGATGAGTTTTGGAGGTGCCATGAGGAGGCGAAGTGCTGGCGGTGATCCTCTGCAGAGTAGTGGTGGCGGTGCTCCTATGAGGAGATGTGGTGGTGGTGGTCCTCTGAAGAGTGGTGGTTGGGGTGCTCCTTGTATGGTGCGGAGTTGTGGTGGTGATCTCGTGCATTGGAGAAGTGGCGGTGCTCCGATCAGGAGATGTTCTTTCTGTGCGAACAGGTGAAGAGGTGGTGGCCCAACGAGATTTTGCGCTTGTGGTGCGCCAAGATGTGGTAACGGTGGCAGTACTGGTGCTCCAGACAGGAGCAGCGCATGACATGGTGGTGGCGGCGGGGGTGGAGTGTCCAGCAGCACTCGACATTGGTGTGGTGTAGTGGTGCCCAGCTTGGCTAGGAATGCAGGTGGCTGTGCAGTGATATGCAGCAGAAGTCGGTACTGTGGTGAAGCGAGTCAGTGGTGGCACAGGTGGGAATGACAACACTGACTGCTGCACGTACTGATTCTGCTGCATAGCCTGCAAGTAAGCAGTGTTGCAGGCATGTAAGACAGTCAGTTGTTGCTCAGGACTAAGGTGATCCGCCATGCCCTGTTCAATTTTACTAAAGAAATGGTGCGCTGGTCTATTGAGGTCGGCCTCCAGCCGGTCAAGGCGCTGTGCGGAAGGGTGGATGAGGTGTTCATGTAGTTAAAACCACGTTCCATTAGAGAAAATCCACTTTCCACTCTTTCGGACAGCGTCTTGAGACTGGCATGAAAGGCCTCGCTCAAGTACATGAACTCAGGCAAGACAGGCCTGTCCGAGGCCCTCTGCCGCTGGCGGGTAGTGCCCACATAACCAGTGGCAGAGACCTGGGACAGGAGAGCACCTGATTGACCAGCTTCCTGGCCACCAGCTGTCTGTGTTGCTGTCCTGCAACTTGCTTCCTGGCTGTCAGATGGCTGGGACTGGTCCGAGGTCGATCGATGAAGAACCACTCCCGGGACAGGTTGCAGGGTGCTGTGGAAAAAAAAGGTAAACATTATTATCCAGCATTAACAAGACGGATCAACTGTGGAATATAAATTAGGGTTAATAAGCCAAAAAAAGTAAAAAAAAAAAAAATAAAAAGTACTTACGCTCTGGTGGCAAGTACTGGTCGTAAGAATTCCAAGGCGCGATGATACTGATACTTGGTTCTTGTCCTTGCAGAAGAGCCACTGCGAACCTGTCCCTCAGCACGAACATCAGTGTTGAAACGGTCCTTCATCGAGCGCCAACGTGTGCGGACTTTGTTCACTGTTGAAACAATGGAAAAGAAAAACAAAATTAGGTTGGACAACACAATGATGGTATCTGTATTATCACACACACCTGAGTTGTCATCAATGCTGAATCACCAATAATTCAAATAAAAATGCATTCACTATTGAACCTGAGGACACATGTGTGTTTACTGCAAGCAGATCTCTTGCAGTAAACACACATGTATCATCAGGATCAAGAGTGAACCATAAAAAAGACACAGCATTCAATACACAATGCGTACATTATTGAACCTGAGGTCACATGTATCATCAGGATCAAGAGTGAACCATAAAAAAGACACAGCATTCAATACACAATGCGTACACTATTGAACCTGAGGTCACATGTGTGTTTACTGCAAGCAGATCTCTTGCAGTAAACCCACATGTATCATCAGGATCAAGAGTGAACCATAAAAAAGACACAGCATTCAATACACAATGCGTACACTATTGAACCTGAGGACACGTGTGTTTACTGCAAGCAGATCTCTTGCAGTAAACACACATGTATCATCAGGATCAAGAGTCAATGCGGCATCACACAACAGAGAAATACTTACTGAACGCCTTTTTGACAGTTGCAGAGGTGCTGTCCCAACCCTCCATCAATGCTGCAGCCACTTCATTCCATAGCAGCCGGGTCACCACAATGTCCTTGTACTGCTGGTCACAGACGCTCCTGGACAAGGCTGATGCGTTGCTCATTGTCTAGATAGACCTCCTCATCCCGTTGTGGAACCTAGAAAAGAAATACATTTAGAATCTTTGCATTTATGGAGAGTGGTGATGGAGAAGAAAAAAAAAAAGGGGAGAAAAGCTGGACAGAAAAACCAGAATCCAAAAATTTTTTGAAAAAATTAGGAAAAAACTTTCCTACCGTGCGTCTCCTTCCCGCCGTGCTTTGTGTGCGTTGCTCCGGCTGCTCACCCTCACTTCGCTGGTCCGATGCTGAGGTCTGTAAAAGAAAATAAATAATGAAACATTTGGACAGGCAGGTATACTTCACAAGACAGCAAACTACTCACCTCACGCTCTGCATCTGCCAATTCTTCCGCTGCTGGTGAGTATTCGGATCCAGAAGACATTCTAGCAAAAGAAAAAAATAAAACATTACTACACATTATATATTTGAAAGCACAGGTGCGCAGAAAAATTATACTCACATTAAGCTGCTGTGATCCAAAATATGGTCTCTGGCTGGGTGGGTGTCTTTTCTTCTTGCAGTATGTCTGGAGAGTGATGAGGTGGCACTACAACGCCCTTCTATTATCTGCCATGCTCCCAAACAATGTTTCTTGTTGAGGGGCTGGATTTAGACAGTGTCTAGACATTGTTTACTCTGAAATCGCACGCGCTCGCTAAGCGCTGACATGCGCACTATACAGCGCACGTCAGCGTGCAAATAGACAGTAATACTTTTTTGCGCATTGCGAGCGCTGACGCACGCATGCGCATTTTTAACGACGTTGGGCGGACCAAAAAAATACAACATGTAGCGTCCGGCGCGTCTGATCGCAGACATGTAAAATGCGCAGCGCACTGAAACGCTGAGGCCTGCGTGCAATCGCTAGACACTGTGCACGCCATTTTAAATATAGGGGATAAATGCACGTGCGACCGATAGCGCACAATGCGCTGTGCGATAAAACGCAAATGTGAAACCAGCCTTAGTCCCCTTAGGGTACTAGAACCTGTGATCATCCTATTGCCTGTGCTATATACAGCAATATCACAGTTCTGATGTACCTAGCAAAAATCACTGTCCACTGCAGAAGCTGGTGTTCACAGGAGATCCGTCATGACAGGCACGGTGATTTTCAGCAGACCCCCAGTTGTTGGCAACACATTGGTGTCCTGTGATAGCTGATGGGCGCATGGAATGGCTTGTCCTCCTATATGCCATAGTCAGAGATTGATAGCAGTATTTAACTAGTTAACAGCCTCGGATGGAGTACTGCTCCACGCACAGCAGTTAGAAGTAGATGATGACTGAATATCACAGCCATCATCTGCTCAGAAAGATGCATCAGGGAGCTGAAACATGACATACCCGTGCGTCATATGTCAGTAAGGAGTTACATTTATTTAATACTGATGGATGTTTATATTTTTTACCTTTTCTTACCGATATTCTCCAAGGATAATCTGCAGACACAACATTAACGAATCGAGACTCAAAGAATTTCTTCTATTAACCTGCATTGTAAACGCTAATTAGATTATTACATGAGCAGCAGATTGAGGGATTTCTCTGATAGATCATTTTATTTTTACATCAGCCCTCTTCAATCTAATTCCTGTGGGTCTCCGAGTGGTTGCAATACAAGGAGTTAAGGCCGGACTCTACGTGGCGATGAATGGTGAAGGATTTCTCTACAGCTCAGTAAGTCTCATCTTCCCTTATTTTCTCTCTGTATAATATTGTGTAGAAAGATCCTAAATGATGAAATCATGGAGCTAAATGGAATGTAGTAATTTAGTGGAGACCAGATATACTAGATGGAAATGAGATTATGTAGAATCAAATAGAAAACTTCTGTATTGGCTTATATGTGTAGAGTAGATGCAGATGGAGATAATATGTTGTGTATAGTTGCTAAAATGGAAATGAATTCTTAAATGATAATAAAGTCCGTTGTGAAAGTAATGTCCTCTCACTAATATGTTGTCAAATTTACCCTTATAAGGGTTCCTGCAGACAACCGTAATAATCGGACGAGTGCTCGTCCCCATGTTAGTCTATGGGGCCATCCACATGTCCAACTTTTTCCTCCGACAGTGCTTGTCGAATATTAAAAATCGCTGCATTTCATCGATATTCGGATCACGCTCAGTCATGCAAGTCAACGAATAGGTGGAAACTATCGGACTGCTCTCGGATGACATCTGAGTGCAGTTGGATTTCCATGGACTGACAGATGGAGACTTTTTTTTCTTCTCATCACATTGTGATCAGAGTTTGATCAGTGTGTGGCTTGCATAATTGACCCAATTATCTTCGATGTGAGACTTTACTCTCGTCTGACCCTAGTCTGTAGACTGATTAAATATTAGTGTCCCAGTTTTCAGTTGTAATTGACCTTGGCTTTTGCTTAATACCAAGTTACTTCCAATTTCTGCAAATGTCCTTTTTATAATTAAACTTTTTCTATACAATTTACATTGTCTTCATTCCTTCCTGCTGTCATTCAATAGGAAACTTCATTGTTTGCTTCCAGTAAAACAAAAAAAAACCTGTCCTGCTCATGTGATGGACACACAGTAATGAGTTGGGCATCTGTATGAAGAATAACATTTACCGTATTTTTTGTACTTTAAGACGCACCGGACCATAAGTCGCACCCCAAATTTTCCGAAGGAAAATAGGGAAAAAAATGTGTCAAATGGGGAGGTCTGTCTTACAGTCCAAATTCAGCTTACTCAGGGAAGATCAGCAGGGCAGGTGGAGTCCTCGGGTCACAGGAGATGTTCGGTGGTCCGGCGATATGACTCCTATCCTAGGCTGGTGCGGAAGGTGCCGTGACCTCTGGGAAATCCCATCCCAGACTGGTGCAGCAGGTTAGGCGGTGGTGCTCGGGGCTCTGCCTGCATCTTGTGAAAGCCCGGAGGCCCCACATATTCATTCCTGTGATGCGGTGGCCTCTTGGATATCCCATCCTAGGCTGGTGCAGCAGGTTCGGCGGTGGTGCTCGGGGCTCTGCCGTCATCTTGTGAAAGCCCGGAGGCCCCACATATCCATTGCTGCGATGCGGTGGCCTCCAGGAAAATGGCCACTAGGGGCAGCGCTTGCTCAGATTGAGATCTTGGGAGATGAGATCTTGGGACGACATCTCGTTGCCAAGAACTCAATCTGAGCATGCGCTGCCCCCGCCGGCCATTTTCCTGGAGGCCACCGCATCGCAGCAGATTGAGATCTGGGCAACAAGATTTTGTTGCCAAGATCTTAATCTGAACATGCGCTGCTCCCGGAGGCCATTTTTCCGGAGGCCACCGCATCGCACCAATGGATGTGAGGGGTCTCTGGGCTTTCACAAAATGCCGGCAAAGCCCCCCCCGCACCATAGAGCCCCACCGCTGCACCAGCCTGGGAAGGGAGTGTGATCATCGCCAGGCAGCGTCGGACCAGGGCCGCCGCAGAATTGTCCGACTCCTGCTACCACCACAATATTTGTAAGTATATTCCGACTATAAGACACACCCTCATTTTCCCCCAAAATTTTTTTGGGAAAAATGTGCATGTTATAGTCCGAAAAATACGTTATTTGATAAAAGTGAAATATCTGTGTAATAGTTGCCTATTTGGGCACATCCCTGACGTGTTGGCAGTTGATAATCATTGCCTCTCTTTTTTTTTTGCTAAAACATATGCAGCTTTACAATCCACTGTCCTTAGCTAAGCATAAATTTCTCTACATGTTTCTGTTAAAGTTATACTTAAAGGGGTTGTTCACTATGAAGACAACTCTTTCTTGATCAAAATCTTTGGCCCGATAAAATAATAATGCTTCTACTCTTGCCAGCTCTATTCCGGTCCGGTCTGCAGTCTGGTTAATTTTGGGGTCTGCATTGATTTGAATCCATATTAATTTTAGGGTCTTGTCATGGATCTGGATTTTTTTGGGGGGGGTGGGGGGGTAGGTTATTGTATTACTCTGTTTTTTTGTTTTTGCTTCTTGTTGCACTTTTACTATTGTATAAAAAAATAAAAATAAATGACAGTTGCTCTTTAGGACGTAAAAATACTTTCTCCTTTGACCCTGTTCTTATACAGGGGTACAGCCATTTAAGACACTGCTGTGTCCAGGAGCAGAGAATATTATGAGCTTAAAGAAGCAGGCAGGAAACACCCAATGGTCCATGCTTAAAGGGGTTGTCCAGCCTTAAGCTACAGGTCTGCTTCACTTGATATGTCTGCAGACTTGTGAATCCTCACACGGCGTGCTCTACGAGCTGTGAGGATTCTGCAGTGCCGGCGGACGGTGCATGGCTGCAAGTATATAATTTGTATACATGCAGTCACGTGCCGACTAGATGTGAACGGCCTCGCTCAATGAAAGTGTATTGAGATAAAGTCTAGTCAGAATGTGGCTGGAAGTATGCATCTTGGCATCAGAGAATTCTCACAGAGCGCAGTGCATGCAACATGAGGATTAACTAGCCTGCAAACACATAGTGACTGTAGACTTGTAGCCTGAGGCCGGACAACCACGTTAACTTGAAGATGTGCAATAAATACACACAAAATTATTTTTCAGCAAAGGAAGCAAAAATAAAATAAAAAAATAAATACACAGCAGACCGTTTCACCAGGCATAGTGTTTGGATGAATGGGGGAAGCTAGAGACAGCCAAATTTTCATAGTTTTTTTTTCTAAATGTAATAGCTTTTCCAAGAAACAAAAAACTATTTCACTTGGAAGCTCCTATCTGGATGTTACGGAATCTCTTTTTCAAGTGGGATCCAGTACAATACCTGAAAGAACATTTAATTTGTGCACATAATTTCAGTTCTGCTGCTATGGAGACAGTTGGAGTGTAAAGAATTGTAATGAGTGTTCTCTGCTAAATACCTTTTTAGGAAATTTTACTATATATGTTCTAGAATCGTGACTTGTCTGTACATGTGCCGTCTTTTCACAATATAATGTGTTTTATACTTTGTCTTGGCTCTTGCATACCAGAAATTGAAGGACATTTGGCAAGAACTGACTTGCTTGTATTATTACCTGCCCTGTTTGTGTAAACACTTCCTTTATATTATTTTGTAGTGTTCAATAAAATGATCAATGTGTCTAAATCTAAGTTTTAAAGGTTATACTGCAACGAGCAAACATTAGACTTGGTATGGTTCTATCTGTGAACTTGGCCTAAAATCTTATTTTACTCAAAATTCCCCCGTTAATGCCGGGAGAAGTTTCAATAATAATCTTTGGGGCCTATAAGGGGTTAGAGATTTTCCAGCTTTTAATTTTGTTGTCCTGTCCTATCCTGCCTCTAGAATAGACCGTCAGTTTGTGAACACTGAAGGCACCCAAAAATACTAGCTGAAAGTCAACCAAGTTTGAGCAGCATTGGCTGACCATCTGATAAGTATGCGGAAACAGATCATGTCATGTACCAAAGGATAGGGCAGTTGGAATTTCCATTCCTGATCCTTCTGTTTTCAGGAGTATAAGCTACTGGCAGAGGTGTCTGGCAGCCGCTTTTTCTAGCTCCCTGTTGAAAACACATGAACGCTTAGCCCATCTTAGCACTCATGTGTAGGGGGCGTTCAGCAGAGGTAGATATGTCATTTGCATGGCCAGCCTTAAGGGGGTTTTACACTAAGCAATATCGCTAGCAATATCGCTAAAACGTCACTGGTTTTGTGACGTTATAGCGATATTGCTAGCTATATCGCTATGTGTGATACTTACCAGCGACCGGCTCCCCCGCTGCTCATCGCTGATCGCGCGAGAATGTCCGGCTCCATTTCTCGTCGTCTGCTTCCTGCTGGGCTTCCTGCTGTGACGTCCAGCGACGCGTGGAGGCGGGCGGGAGGACGCAGGATCGCTGTGTGTGAATGGTAAGTATCGTGCGCTGCGTTGCTGCTGCATCGCTGTGAGATCTTTCTGTATGACAGCTCACTAGCGATCATTTAGCGATGCACCAGTGATCCTGACCGGGTCGTATCGCTGGTTGGATCGCTGGTGCATCGCTAAATGTAAAAGGGCCTTTGTCTGACCTTAAGGAGCACACTATCTGCACAATGATAGTGTATCTTGTTCTGCAGCCCATTGATTTGGCACTACCTCTAAAATTGAACTAAGTGGTACATTGCTTATTTATCACGTACTCATGTCAAGTGATGGCTCAAAAACATCTTAGTAGCCAGAAGTCTAATTCATTTTTGGGTCCGGTCTTCAGTCTGGTTAACTTTTTTAACTTTGGGGTCTGAATTAATTTGAATCCATATTAACTTTCTAGTCTCACCCTTGTTCTAATAAATTTAGAGGCCTGAATAATTTGTGGGTTTGGCATGGGCGTCTGAATTAATTTTAGGGTCTGGTAAGGGGTCTGAATTTATTTATTTATTTATTTTTTTTTGGGGGGGGGGGGGGGCTGTTTAAAAGTTATTTGAATTGCTCTGTTTTTTGCTTCATGTTGCACTTTTTTATTTTTACTGTTGATAGTGGTTCTCACATATTGAAATCGTCACTGTTGGATCAAAAAGCCTTGCATAAATCAAGAGTACCAGCAAGTATAATACCACTTAGTAATATATCTTATCAGAGCAATATGTTTCTTTCTTCTGTAATGAGCCACTTCTTTGGTCATCACCGAATCTTGAACTTGTAGTTTTCTTAGTTCTTCTTGTCTTGAATATTTCTATCAGCTAACTAAAGACTCAGGTTAAAGCTGCATATAAATGTCTGAATCCCAGTGCTAGATTCACAGCTACGGTGCTCAGTACTGCTGTATAATGTCACCTCTACTGCTATTGCTTCTCAATATGTGCTCTATACATAAGAGCAGAAATACCTAAATCATTTATGTCTCCATGCATGGGAGACACCATAGCAGCTTGTCTGCACCTATTAGCTCAGAGAAAACTGAAAAAGTTATCCAATGCCAGAAATATTGTTGCTATGCCCTTGCAGCCTTTATTAAAGGGAACCTGTCGCCAGTTTTATATGTCTGAGATAATGTTAGCACCTTAATCAGCGCCTGTACTACTTTCCATAAAGGGGTATATAACCACCTTTTACTCCCCGTGTGTACCACCATAAACCTTAGGAAATTTTCCCACGCTCAATGTAAATTCTGCTGGTGTGGTCCAATAGGTGTCCTTGCTGAGCCATCTTTCCCTCCTCCCGGCTTTTGGGGGGTTATATAGGGGGAGTCAGGGTGTTATATACCGTACCTCTTTATGGAATGCAGCACAAGTGCTGATTAAGGTGATAGTCTTAGTCCAGACATGAAAAAACCTGGTGACAGGTTCCCTTTAATAAAGGCTGTAATGGTTTGTGCACAGCAACAATATTTCTGGCACTAGATAACTTTTTCAGTTTTCTCTGAGCTAATAGGTGCAGACAAGCTGCTATGGTGTCTCCCATGCATGGAGACATAATTGATTGAGGCATTCCTGCTCTTATGTATGGAGCACATATTGAGAAGCAATAGCAGCGTGGGTGACATTATACAGCTGTGTGTTGCATTGTTGCTGTGAATCTAGCATCGGTCTTAGTTCAGACATGAAAAAAACTGGTGACAGGTTCCCTTTAAAAAAAAAACCCACCTAAAATGACAGGTACGGTTTAAGGGAGTGACTAGGGAGAGGTTTTTCCAAGCAAAGCAAAATTCCTCAAATTGGTAAATTTACCTTTAAGTAACATTTTCCTTTAAACAATAAATGAGTTAATTAATAATGATGGTTTTAAAAGCAATTATATAAAGAATTTTTAGATTAATTATTATTAATTACCTTTTTTATAGTTTATTATTGACATTTTTTTAATACCCATCCCTTGAAGTGTACTTGTCATTTTGAGTGGCTTTTTAATAAAGGCTAATGTGTGGGTCCACATGCAGGTATAACATTTTTGGCCATTGTATAACTTTTTTATTCTTTATTCCGTGTTACATATATATATTTGTATATACATATACAGTATGTGTGTTGAGCAGTTTTACTTTGGATTCAGGTAGTAATAATTTAAATTTGCTATTTATATTATTATTATTGGTATTACATTTGCTTAGAAATGATTTTTGTTGTTTTTTATGTGTTTAGATGTTTATTTTAGTATGAATGTTTTGAAATGCTGTTAGATGCTGGTGGGTGTGCGAGATCCACTTTTCTGTTAACCGCAGCACACTACATTACCCAGCACCCATCTCAGCTGTATAATGCGTCTTTACTTGGGCCGGACTTTGTGTTTTGTTACATTTTGTAGCAACAGATATTTTTTTTTAGGAACCACTGTGTGATATTTTGATACATAACATTTGCCACGGGTATTGCTCACATCAGTGAGAGTCTTCACACGACACCTAAACATCTCATCATTCATCATTGTTACTAATTCTGCCTCAAAATGCTGATACTAGCTCTGTGATCTTCATTAGGCCAGGTAACAGTATCAGAAACCGTTAGAATAGGATCCGGGACACGATTGCTTAGAATGATTAGTGTCATACTGAAGTGCTGATGATTACCAAAGAAATTCTTAGAATATGCAATTTGTTATTAATGCTTACCAAATTTATTAACCTATTTGTCGCCATTCTAAGATGTGAAGCATCATTAGTCGCATAAAATGTGTTTCAATGTGTAAGTTTATGGCAGATAAGCAATTATAGCTGCAATACGCTCATAGCTGGAGACAGGCATCAGTTAGCTGGCGTCTTACATACTGCCTGCTATGTCTCTACAACATCTTTTCGATGTAATAGAATAATGGCACATGCTGGGTTATGTGACTTTTATGTTTGCTCGTAACTGGTTTTCTGATAGAAAGTATCTATCTCTTCTTCCTCGAGTTTGCTTTCTGTTTTACTCATTGGCAGTTTTCTCGTTCTCATTATTCTTTCATCAGCTTGCTTTATGGCATTAAGGTCTGTGTAGTATTTCTATTTGAATTGTAGGCAGAGAGGAAGAGCACATGAAAGGTTTGTACGCACAGTACACATGAAATCTGCGCTCTGTACTTTCTTTGTTTGGGCTGAATTTGCAGCCGACGCTAATGGTTCTGCTCAAGAAGAGGCTTTACTCCACTGATCTGGTAGTAATATCGGCCTGAAAGTCACAGAATATACACCTTAGGGCAGGGATGTGCAATTAATTTTCCCAGGGGGCCAATTGAGAGACTGTAACTGTTGTGGAGGGTTAAACTAATAGGCTGAATTTAATTCTGCTCAATATTTTTATTAACATATTAATTACAATGAATATTAATATAAATAATTATATCAGTTAATATTGAGAAGAATTAAGTATGCGATCATCCCTCTAGATAACTTATGAGCCCATGCACAGCCTCCTATATACCGTAACAGCCCCACATAGCCTCCTAGATACAGTATGAGCCCCCACATAGCCTCCTATATACAGTATGAGCCCCCACATAGCCTCCCTAGATACAGTATGAGCCCCCACATAGCCTCCCTAGATACAGCATGAGCCCCCACATAGCCTCCCTAGATACAGTATGAGCCCCACATAGCCTCCTATATATAGTATAAGCCCCCACATAGCCTTCTATATACAGTATGAGCCCCCACATAGCCTCCCTAGATACAGTATGAGCCCCTACATAGCCTCCCTAAATAGCATCCATAGATACAGTATGAGCCCCCACATAGCCTCCTAGATACAGTATGAGCCCCCACATAGCCTCCCTAGATAGCCTCCCTAGATACAGTATGAGCCCCCACATAGCCTCCCTAGATACAGTATGAGCCCCCACATAGCCTCCCTAGATACAGTATGAGCCCCCACATAGCCTCCCTAGATACAGTATGAGCCCCCACATAGCCTCCCTAGATACAGTATGAGCCCCCACATAGCCTCCCTAGATAGCCTCCCTAGATACAGTATGAGACCCTACATAGCCTCCTGGATACAGTATGAGCCCCCACATAGCCTCCCTAGATACAGTATGAGCCCCCACATAGCCTCCCTAGATACAGTATGAGCCCCCACATAGCCTCCCTAGATACAGTATGAGCCCCCACATAGCCTCCCTAGATACAGTATGAGCCCCCACATAGCCTCCCTAGATACAGTATGAGCCCCACATAGCCTCCTAGATACAGTATGAGCCCTCACATCGCCTCCCTAGATACAGTATGAGCCCCACATGGCTTCCTATATACAGTATGAGCCCCCACATAGCATAGCTAGCCGCAGACAGAGGTGAATACATTGGTATATAAATATAAGCTAAAATTCAATAAGGAAGCAGGTGTGAAACATGTGCCACACTCTGCATTGACAGCATGTGTTTCTTCAAATCAGTCACTTTTTGATCCCAGTTAACATTCTCCATCTCTTCCGTACTGGCATTTACTGGTGTATCCCAGTTTTATTTATTATTACTCCTTCCATTTATCTCAAGTTTTTTTATACATATTTTTACATATATTTAGCACCTTTATATGTTTTTAAATGTCTGTGTAACTATTAGTGTAACAATTATTATTTTTTTTAACTTTACCATTGGCGCTTATTAATTAATAAAGGTTAATGAGCATTGATAAAATTCATAGGTGAGAAGTGACCGCACGTTCCTGGCATGTCGGTTTTTCCTCGCTTGTCACATGAACAGATGCATGTCACATGTCATTCCAGAAAATAACATTTTTGTATAGTGAGATAAAAGCTGGATTGAAAAATATCCATTGGCCAGAAAAGAAAAATCATAAATACTTGACCTTAACTTAACATTGGTGTTTCCCACAAAATTACCATAATATTAACAAATGTGCACACATTATATTTACTTACCAAACCTCCAGAAATAAAGGCCCTTTTAACCCATTAAATTTTTATAACATGTCGCCCCAGATGTCCGTGTTTACACACGTATGTGTAAAAATGGTACCAATGTCATCAGTGTTGTGCATCAGTGTCATCCGCGTGTCCATTTTTATCATGTATATGTCCGTTTTTACCATCAGTGTCATCTGTGTCCATTCTTATCATCCATATATCCGTTTTTACCATCAGTGCGTCATCCGTGTGACTGTTTTTACCATCAGTGTGTCATAATAATAATAATAAATTTTATTTTTATAGCGCCGACATATTCCGCAGCACTTTACATTTCAGAGGGGATTTGTACAGACAATAGACATTACAGCATAACAATAATCACATACAGTAGATTATAACAAATACCAAGAGGAATGAGGGCCCTGCTCGCAAGCTTACAGTCTATGAGGAAAGAGGTAGACACGAAAGGTGGGTGGTAACAGTTGCCCTGATTGTATGGACCAGCCATAATGTTAAGTGTGTGACAGTACAGACACAGAGGGCTATTGGATGCATAAAGCATGTGGGAACATGATGCGGGAAATCTGGTTATGGTAAAACTTTTGGCTGTGCCACACAGGGATAGATTAGGTTAATGTGTTGAGGCGATAGGCCAGTCTGAATAAATGTGTTTTCAGGGCACGCTTAAAATTGTGGGGATTGGGGACTAATCGTATTGACCTGGGAAGTGCATTCCAAAGAATTGGTGCGGCACGTGTAAAGTCTTGGAGACGGGAGTGGGAGGTTCTGACTATTGAGGATACTAACCTCAGGTTATCAGCAGAACGGAGGGCGCGGGTAGGGTGGTATACTGAAACAAGGGAGGAGATGTAGGGTGGTGCTGAGCTATGGAGGGCTTTGTGGGTGAGGGTAATAAGTTTATACTGAGTTCTGGAGTGGATGGGTAGCCAGTGTAATGACTGGCACAAGGTAGAGGCATCGGTATAACGATTGGCGAGGAATATGATCCTGGCTGCAGCATTCAAGACAGATTGGAGAGGGGAGAGTTTGGTAAGAGGGAGACCGATTAGAAGAGAGTTACAATAGTCGAGACGAGAATGAATAAGAGAAACTGTAAGAGTTTTTGCAGAGTCAAAAGTAAGAAAAGGTCGAATTCTAGAAATGTTTTTGAGGTGCAGATGACAAGAGCGAGCCAGTGATCGAATGTGGGGGGCAAAGGAAAGCTCGGAATCAAGTATGACCCCAAGACAGCGGGCATGTTGCTGGGGAGTAATAGTGGAGCCACCCACAGAAATAGCAATGTCGGGTATAGGTACGTTAGTAGAGGGAGGAAACACCAGGAGTTCAGTTTTTGACAGGTTCAGTTTCAGATATAGTGAGGACATGATATTAGACACAGCGTTTAGACAATCGCCGGTGTTTTCTATAAAGGCTGGCGTGATGTCAGGAGAAGAAGCGTATAATTGGGTGTCATCAGCATAGAGATGGTACTGGAACCCAAATCTACTGATTGTTTGACCAATAGGGGCAGTGTACAAGGAGAAGAGGAGGGGGCCTAAAACCGATCCATGGGGGACCCCAACAGTAAGGGGAAGGTGAGAGGAGGAGGAACCGGCAAAAGATACAGTAAAGGAGCGGTCAGAGAGATAGGAGGAGAACCAGGAGAGAATGGTGTCCTTGAGGCCAATGGAACGGAGCATAGTGAGGAGGAGCTGATGATCCACAGTGTCGAATGCTGCAGAGAGATCCAAAAGAATTAGCATGGAGTAATGACCATTTGATTTAGCTGTTAGCAGATCATTAGAGACTTTAGTGAGGGCAGTTTCAGTGGAGTGTAAAGAGCGGAAACCGGATTGGAGAGGGTCGAGAACAGAGTTTTCTGAGAGATGGCGGATAAGACGGGAGTGGACCAGGCGTTCCAGGAGTTTAGAGATGAAGGGAAGATTGGAGACAGGTCTATAGTTAGCGGCACAGTTTTGGTCGAGGGATAGTTTTTTAAGTAGTGGATGTATGATGGCATGCTTAAATGAGGAGGGAAAAATACCAGAAGAGAGAGAGAGGTTAAATATTTTAGTTAGGTGAGGGGTGACAGCAGGGGAAAGGGACTGGAGGAGATGTGACGGAAATGGGTCACTGGTGCAAGTAGTTGGGCGAGAAGATGCAAGGAGCCTGCTTACTTCTTCTTCTGTGACTGGTTCAAAATCAGAGAGTGAGCTAGATGCAATGGGGGAGGGAGGACAGTGCGTGGTATGAGGTGATTGGGAGATAATTTCCTGTAGAATCTGTTCAATTTTTTCTTTGAAGTAATTGCCCAGATCGTCAGCTCTGAGCTCTTTGGTTGGGGCCTGTACTCTTGGATTGAGTAGAGAATGAAAAGTGTCAAAGAGACGTTTTGGGTTATTTGACAGTGAGGTGATGAGGGTGTTGAAATAGGTTTGTTTGGAGAGGTGAAGGGCAGTGTTGTATGTTCTAAGCATAAACTTAAAATGTATGAAATCTTCGTGTAGATTGGATTTTCTCCACAGACGTTCGGCGCACCTGGAGCACCGCTGCAGGAAACGTGTTTGCACCGTGTGCCAGGGTTGTCGCCATCTGCGTTGTGGTGTTCTATTTATAGGGGGTGCAAATTCATCCAGGGCACTTTGAAGTGTTTCATTGTAATGCTTCAATGCAGAATCAGGACATGAGAGGGAGGAGATAGGGGCCAATAAAGACTGCAAGTTCTTCATAAGTTTCTGGGTGTTAATGGCCTGTATGTTTCTATAAGTCTGGACAGTGGGGGTGACCTGAGCAGCCTGGCAGTTCTTGATAGAGAATGAAAGAAGATTGTGGTCAGAGAGCGGGAGAGGGGAGTTTGCAAAATCATCCACTGCACAAAGCCGAGAGAAGACCAAGTCGAGGGAGTTTCCGTCTTCATGCGTTGGAGAATTAGTAAGCTGCGAAAGGCCAAATGAGGAGGTTAGAGATAAAAGGTGAGTAGCAGATGGTGAGAGGGGAAGAGCAATGGGGATGTTGAAATCTCCCATGATGAGGGTAGGGATGTCACAGGAGTGTCATCCATATGTCCTTTTCTACCATCAGTGTGTCATCCGTGTGTCTGTTTTTACCATCAGTGTGTCATCAGTGTGTCTGTTTTTACCATCAGTGTGTCATTTTCTATACTGTCAGTGTGTCCGTTTCTACCTTCCATGTGTCTGTTTTCACCATCAGTGTGTCCGTTTCTACCTTCCATGTGTCTGTTTTCACCATCAGTGTGTCTGTTTCTACCATCCATGTGTATGTTTTCACCATCAGTGTGTCCGTTTCTACCTTCCATATATATGTTTTTACCCTCAGTGTGTCATCAGTGTGTCTGTTTCTACCATCAGTGTGTCTGTTTCTACCATCAGTGTGTCTGTTTCTACCATCCGTGTGTCCGTTTCTACAATCAGTGTGTCACCCGTGTGTCCGTTTTTGCCATCAGTGTGTCCGTTTCTACCTTCCATATATATGTTTTTACCCTCAGTGTGTCATCAGTGTGTCTGTTTCTACCATCCGTGTGTCCGTTTCTACAATCAGTGTGTCACCCGTGTGTCCGTTTTTACCATCAGTGTGTCCGTTTCTAGTTTCCATGTGTCCATTTTTACCATCAGTGTGTCAGTTTCTACCATCCGTGTGTCCGTTTCTACAATCAGTGTGTCATCCGTGTGTCCGTTTTTACCATCTGTGTGTCCGTTTCTACCGTCCATCTGTCCGTTTTTACCATCAGTGTGTCATCCATGTTTTTCGCTGTTGGATAAAGAAATCTATAAAAGACAAAGCTTCTCCTATACTTTGCAGTGTTAAACTCGTATGACGCATGGATGCCACTCTGCTGTACTTGTGTTGGCCCTGCTGCCGGGAAAAAACGGACATGTCTCTGTGAGTCTTGCACATACACAATGTCTGTGAAAAAAAATGTGAAAATCACCATAGATTATAATGGACAAGTGTCACTAGGTTTATGCTTCCCAATTTGAGAATAGCATAAAATCGGGACTGAGATGCTAATTCCAGTGCTATGTGACTTATTGGGCTTTTTGGTTTGATAATCACTAATTTATCTGCAAGACTTATCAGACCTGCACGATTGATTGACAGCTGCCAGCCAGCCAGTCAGTGGTGGCTGCTTGGATAGCAGGAGCTCATGAATATTGAAGACTGCATTGCAGGGGCTCACCACTGAGAGGTTTAGCAGAGCAGCCGCAGATAAAACAGCGTGGGATAGAGCGCTGGAATCAGGATCTCTGTCCTTACTTTTGGCTACTCTCAGATGGGGCATCAAAAACCTGGAGACAAACCCTCTTTTAAATGCACACATTGCAAATGATGATCTTTCTTGTTCTAGGACCTTTGTCCATGGTTTACATGTTTTCTTTTTCATTTTTGTTATTTTATTTTTAGACAGGTTTTTCCAGTGCATTATTGTTTTAATCGGTGTTTCTTGTATAGCAGAACACTAAAACAGATTCTCCTTAGTGGGAATTGCTTACGGTAATGCAGGTATACAAAATTCACTGCTATAATTTTAAAAGGGTTGTACGGTCTTAAGCTACAAGTCTGCAGTCACTCTGTGTATGAGTGCAGACTTGTGACTCCCCAAAACTCGCAGTACCCTGATACGCATACTCCTGGCACATAGACTGTTTCCGGCTGTGCTCACTACACTCTTATTGAACGAGGCCGCTCCCATCTAGTTTACACAAGGCCGCATGTATGCAAATCACATACTTTCTGTCAGGCACGTTAAACCTCTCCCAGTGTCAGCACTGGAGAATCCTCACAATGTGTACGGCACACGATGCGAGGAGTCACAAGTCTGCCGTCACATAGAGTAAGACTGGACAACCACTGTCATTACATATTGCGAGTATGTAAGGTCAGTCTTGTGTGGAGTAAATCATGGCTGAATAGATCCGATCACACCCACGATATACTCACGGCTCTGGGAACACAGAGTGCACTTATTCATGTAGTTCTCTTTATAAATGTGTTGACCTACAGAGAACATCATCTTAGATGCACATCCTCCTATTAGTCATAGAGCAAAGAAATCAGCTTTACAGTATATTAAAGGTTAACAGGGCTGTCCAGCAAAGCAAAATTATACTTAAATGCGTGGAAAATTGTAGGATATACTGCTTACGGCTATATTTCTGTAATCTGAGGGGTCACAATGTTCTGTTATCTATTCTGGTCTTAGTTGGCTCCACTTCTGGCGGTTTTCTCTAGACAAGAAAGCATTTTTTTTGTGTCAGCATGTCATCAGTGCTGCGTGGGACTGGATGGCAGACTGACCCATTTCAATGGCTAAGCCAGCCTCCTTCTCTGTAAGGCAGGGAAGGTGCTAAGTGATCTATTGAAATGAGAGGTCTGTGAGCCCCCTTCTCACACCACATTGGTCATGTGCTGAATGAAGAGGAATGGTCTGCACTCAAGCGGAAGAGATCACCAGCGATCCCGACCACGACATGACCCGGTCAGGATCGCTGGTGCATCGCTAAATGGTCGCTAGTGAGCTGCCAAACAGGCAGTTCTCACTAGTGATGCAGCAGCGGTAGGCGGTCGATACTCACCTTTTAGACGCAGCAATGATGACCGTCTTCCGCCTGCATCCATGGAGTCGCTCGTCGGCGCCAGCAACAAGCCGACTACAAGAAATGGACCAGGCCGATCTCGCGCGATCAGTGATAGCCAGTGGGGGGGCGTTCGGAGGTGAGTGTCACATGTAACGATATCGCGCTTTATTTAGCGATATCGTTATGTGTAACAGGCCCTTTAAGCACGTGGCATAAAATGGTGCAGCCAAATCAGGGAGCAAAGGAGATATCTGAACATCCTAGTGATGAGCGAATGTTCTTAGCTAAGGTGTTAACTGAGCACACTCGGGTGCTAATAGAGTATCTTCATCTTGCTCGAACACTATGTTCCTGTCCCGACGACTGCATGTCTTGTGGCTGTTCAACAGCTGCAACACATGCATGCATTGCCTAACAGACAGGCTATTCATAAACAGACTCGGCGACTGGAACATACGGTAGTATTCGAGCACACCGACGGTACTGTATTATACAAGCTTGGTCGATTGACTCCTGATCCAAGCACGCTCACTCAGTACTAATCAGGACACCTATTACAATAGAGGCACATAGTAAGTTTATATAAATTTCTTTATTTTACGTATACATAAGTATAATTTATTTTAACAAGACAGCCCCTTTACACTTGTTGATTGTTGGTAAATTGGAATAAAAATGGCTCCAGTTTGTTAATTCAGCCTGGATTTTCTCTTGTATATTAATAATAGAAAAGCAATAGCAGGGGATACTAAGACGTGGTGAATTCCTGTTCCAGGGTGATATCTATAAATCTTTACCTGGGCTAAGAACACAGTAATGTGTGATTGTCCTACATATAATGATAATGCCGTCAATGACATTAAAGTGCCTGAAGTGCCCTGCAATGTAAAGGAAAATGTGCCTCTGTTATTTTTGTATGTATGTGTTAAATCACGAGGTAAAAGTGAGAAGGTAAAAATAATCCATGTTAAAGAGGTGTTAGGTAAGCTTAATCATGCAGTGCATGACTTACGGATACATATATTTCACATTATCGATCATTTCCAGCTTTATTATATACAAACTGTGTGTCATGGTTCACACACGTGAAAGAAAGGTGTGAGAAGACATCGATGGGGACTGTGACGCTGAGACCCTTACTGATCGCCAATCTTTCCCTCCACAGCTACGGGCCTGTGCCATAGAGTATGTCTTCAGATTCTTCTCTGTAATATGTCTTAAGCAGTGATGCTTCTGAGTTACACCTGGAAAGGAAATACTTACAGTGTATACTATCATTTACAAAAATAAAAGTTCTATCCCCCTCGATGTGCTGTAAAATGTGGGTTTCTTGGTCCTGAGACCCCCACTGATCACTCACAAGATTGTACAAAAGCGCTAAACTCCTGCATCAGTGTTCACAACTGTACAACACATGCAGGAGCTGAGCGTTTGAGTTTTGCTCTTCTGGAACAGAGTTTTTAGCAGTTGTTTGGAGAACCCAGACCCCGCTGATTTACAGAACATTGGGGTATAAAATAACATCAAAAATGTAAATGTTAGGTAACCATTAGGGAAAAGCGAACATGCTCGAATAAGATGTTTTCCAAGTATTGCCATGTGCTAACCGAGTGACTTCGACGTGCTCGAAAAATTAGTTCAAGTCCCTGCGCAGCCACAACAAATGCAGGTAATGCCTATGCCGGAAATCCCTGCATGTGTTGCAGCTCTCTAACAACTGTGAGACATGCAACCGTGTGAACTCGAACATATTTTTCGAGCACACTGAAGACACTCGGTTAGCACGCGAGCGTGCTCATATAACGCTTTATCAGAGCACGTTCGCTCAGCACTAGTAGCCATTCAAGAACGCTAAGCCCAACAGTATGAGTCCTATTCTGTGGTTTTGGCACGATTAACTCTACAATTTGAAGTAGGGAAAAATAGCAAGATGGTGTTTTTGTACAAAGATGTAAATTTACTTTAAATGCAAGGTAATCAGTCATGAAAAGACTTTGTCATTGTTTGTAACCTTCTTATCCATCTATGCTATGATGTGAGATGAAGCGTGCTGAGAAATTACTGTTAGCAATGACTGTTGGCACCTAATGCTGATTAAAAATGCGTGAACCATTCTACAAATGTACTGTGTGCTCCCTATGGAAAATATGGAACATACCCAATATAGGAATGGGGAAATGCTCGGTTGTACATGGCTGCTTCTGCTTCTCTAGCTTTTTAATTTTCTCTGCATTTTCCTGTGCCGCTGTGCGGACGGTAGCATGATGAAGTGCAAATTAAAGAGCAGTTCTGCACATTAGTCCGGTGGATATATAGAGATCCAGGCAGAAATGTTGTAGACCACAGGGAACCTAGCAACTCCAAGTTTTTCTCATTGATATATACTAAACTAGAAAATTTAACTTTTGATTTGTAACTGAAGGATATATGTAATCTGGAAAATGTACAAATACATTAAATATATTACTCTAACATGTACATGAGATATACAGTTGGTAAGGAAAGTATTCAGACCCCTTTAAATTTTTCAATCTTTGCTTCATTGCAGCCATTTGGTAAATTCATAAAAGTTCATTTTTTTCTTACTAATGTACACTCTGCACCCCATCTTGACTGAAAAAAACAAAGATAGAAATTTTTGCAAATGTATTAAAAAAGAAAAACTGAAATATCATATGGTCATAAGTATTCAGACCCTTTGCTCATTATTGAGTAGAAGCACCATTTTGAGCTAGTACAGCCATGAGTCGTCTTGGGAATGATGCAACAAGTGTGTCACACCTGGCTTTGGGCATCCTCTGCCATTCTTCCTTGCAGATCCTCTCCAGTTCCGTCAGGTTGGATGGTAAACGTTGCTTGACAGCCATTTTCAGGTCTCTCCAGAGATGCTCAATTGGGTTTAGGTCAGGGCTCTGGCTGAGCCAGTCAAGATTGGTCACAGAGTTGTTCTGAAGCCACTCCTTTGTTATTTTAGCTGTGTGCTTAGGGTCATTGTCATGTTGGAAGGTGAACCTTCAGTCAAGTCTGAGGTCCAGAGCACTCTGGAAGAGGTTTTCATCCAGGATATCTCTTTACTTGGCCGCATTCAAGTTTCCCATGATTGCTTAGTTTGCCTGGACGGCCAGGTCTAGGAAGACTTCTGGTGATCTCAAACTTCTTCCATTTAAGGATTATGGAGGCCACTGTGCTCTTAGGAACCTTGAGTACTTCAGAAATTCTTTTGTAACCTTGGCCAGATCTCTGCCTTGCCACAATTCTGTCTCTGAGCTCCTTGGCCAATTCCCTTGACCTCATGACTCTCATTTGGTCTGACATGCACTGTGAGCTGTGAGGTCTTATATAGACAGGTGTGTGCCTTTGCAAATCAAGTCCTATCAGTTTAATTAATGGGAATCTGTCACCCCTTTTTTGAGATATCATATAATGATATCATTCAATTTTGTGTCACATAAGGATTCTCTTAGTACTTTTGCTTCCCCCTGACCCGGCACCTTTCATGCATAAATACCTTTTTATATCGGTTCAGATGTATGTAAACTGCCACGGTCCGGTCTGATGGGCGGGGCTTATTCAACTGCTCCCTCCCTCCCTGTCTTGCTCTACACAAGAAGAAATGCATTCAGAACACATGACACATGCACAAAAACTGAACGGGTCATAAGACCCTGTTCACACCACCCAAGAACTAAGACACAAAAACAGAACACAGTATGACAAACGTGCATAAATACTCTGCTGTAAAACATATGTAACTGTAAGTAGCAAGTGCTAGTAAAAGATGTTAACAAAACCAGGGTATTTTGTTGATACGTTTTTTTGCAAAAAAATGTACGCTAAGCCACTCCGCTGCGTCAAGGCATACCCTTCTCGGAGCAGTCCTATCTAATATATTTAAAAACCTGAACATGTGAATAATACCTTCATGAGCAGGGTTCAGAAAGGTGCTGCCCGGTATGGGCTCGCTGGGCAATATGGCTTTTTATGCATGTCCCAAAGGAGAGAGGCGGGGATCTCCCAAAGCTTGCATAAGCAAGAAATCAATGGATTCAGAACACATGACACATGCACAAAAACTGAACGGGTCATAAGACCCTATTCACACCACCCAAGAACTAAGACACAAAAACAGAACACAGTATGACAAACGTGCATAAATACTCTGCTGTAAAACATATGTAACTGTAAGTAGCAAGTGCTAGTAAAAGATGTTAACAAAACCAGGGTATTTTGTTGATACTTTTTTTGCAAAAAAATGTACGCTAAGCCACTCCGCTGCATCAAGGCATACCCTTCTCGGAGCAGTCCTATCTAATATATTTAAAAACCTGAACATGTGAATAATACCTTCATGAGCAGGGTTCAGAAAGGTGCTGCCCGGTATGGGCTCGCTGGGCAAAATGGCTTTTTATGCATGTCCCAAAGGAGAGAGGCGGGGATCTCCCAAAGCTTGCATAAGCAAGAAATCAATGGTTTCAGAACACATGACACATGCACAAAAACTGAACGGGTCATAAGACCCTGTTCACACCACCCAAGAACTAAGACACAAAAACAGAACACAGTATGACAAACGTGCATAAATACTCTGCTGTAAAACATATGTAACTGTAAGTAGCAAGTGCTAGTAAAAGATGTTAACAAAACCAGGGTATTTTGTTGATACGTTTTTTTGCAAGAAGAAATGCGTAGATCAAGACAGGGAGGGGGGAGCAGGTGAATAAGCCCCGCCCAGCGGACCGGACGGCGGCAGTTTACATACATCTGAACCGATATAAAAAAGGTATTTATGTATGAAAGGTGCGGGGTCAGGGGGAAGCAAAAGAACAAAGAGAATCCTTATGTGACACACAATTGAATGATATCATTATATGATATCTCAAAAAAAGGGGTGACAGATTCCCTTTAAATACAGCTAGACTCCAAAGAAGGAGTAGAACCATCTCAAGGATGACCACAAGGAAATGTACAGTTTGTAACTTAAATATGAGCGTCTGAGCAAAGGGTCTGAATACTTATGACCATGTGATATTTCAGTTTTTCTTTTTAATAAATTTCCAAAAATGTCTACACTTGTTTTTTTTCAGTCAAGATGGGGTGCAGAGTGTACATTAATGAGAAAAAAATGAACTTTATCGAATTTACCAAATGGCTGCAATGAAACAAAGAGTGAAAGATTTAAACGGGTCTGAATACTTTCTGTACCCACTGTACATAAGAAGGAAAAGCTGTGGAATTCCCAAAATCACAGGATCAAAAGACATGGTAATGATATGCAAATTATGAAAACATAGCTCACTATCAGTGAGGTTATTAATGGTTGTTTGAGGAATGTTCTACCATGCTGAATGCATTTGGGCGCATAAATCATCAAGATCTGCTGCTGGCAGCTCCTCTTTCAATTGCCAACCACTGATGGCCCACATGTACGGTACTTGGTGAGAGGCAAATCCTACTAGTGACTAGTGGCCATTGCTGTATACAGGCTAAGACCTCATTTAGACATCCATTTTCCTAGTACATCTTCATTCCATGTTTTTCACGAATAGAACACATACACATTATAATTTATGCAGCTCTTCACATGCCTGTGTTTTTGGGGGGGCCACATATACATAAAACACTCACGGAGACATGTCTGTTTTTGATCCATGTCACGGTTCACAATTACCCATACAAGGCATCACTGTGCAATCTATGTGCAGTCTGTGATTAACATTGCAATGTACCGGAGAAACTTTGTAATTTATTTATCCAAACGTGAAAATTACTGATGAAACACTGATGGTAAAAACTGAGATGTGAAAATTACTGATGAAACATTGATTGTAAAAACTGAAACGCCAATGACACTCAAATCCAAACACTGATGAGCCGTTATACCATGGATGCCATCACTTGGGAGAGGGCCATGAAGCTTCTAATGAATACACTGGATTCATAAGTCTTAGGCTAGTTTCACACTAGCGTTTCTGCCGTCTGCGCACGGCCGCCGATTAGCCCTGCCGCGCCCCCTCCTGACATCACCGCCTATCATCGCACATGGCTGCATGCGATCTGCGCACCCTATCTTTAATATAGGGTGCGTTGACCGTGTGTTAGTAGGATTTTTGAGTGTGCTGCTCACTTTTGAAGGTGCGCCGAGCACGCCAAAATGCAACATGCTGCGTTCGGTGCACCTACAAAAGTGCGCAGCGCACTCAAAAATCCTACTAGCGCACGGTCTGTGCACCCTATATTAAAGATAGGGTGCGCAGATCGCATGCGGCCATGTGCGATAATAGGCGGTGATGTCAGGAGGGGGCGCGGCAGGGGGCGAGGATTATCGGCGGCCGTGCGCAGACGGCAGAAACGCTAGTGTGAAACTAGCCTTAGTCCACTATATTCTTTTTTGAGTGGACTGTTAGATGAGGGCACAGTCCTGGCATGCCTTTACACTTCCCACTTCTACTTTGCTGAAGTATATTTC
Organism: Dendrobates tinctorius; assembly: GCF_039654945.1. Classification (NCBI taxonomy): domain Eukaryota; kingdom Metazoa; phylum Chordata; class Amphibia; order Anura; family Dendrobatidae; genus Dendrobates; species Dendrobates tinctorius. The sequence goes on along the minus strand of NW_027361728.1, from coordinate 1,123,524 downwards.
TTGTAGCGATTCATTTCACTATCTTGAACATACACTTAGATTTCTCCATTGATTATTTCATTTAATTTGCACTCAGGGCATGCGGTGTTGCTGCTGAGAGACGGCCCGAGAAAGATTACTGCAGGTTTCCATTATTAATATGTTATCTGTGTTCACGTCACGCACAAGTCTACATGCCAGGAATTAAAGCAGAGTCAGACAAGACAAGTCTTATTTTAGACAATGGTGTCTTCTTCTTATTAATGCCCCACTTCATTTTGCGTAGCATCCATGTTTCTTCTCTATATTCAATTTCCAAAGCCTTGAAGACTACATTTCTGTTGCCATATAGTAATGAATTGTGGCTATTATTTGGCCCACTTTCTGGACTTGGTCCATGAGTTCATGGTTATGTTCATGGATTTCTGGGCAAACTGTATTAGTTTAGACTGGAACTGTATCGGCAGTGAGCTGTGACTGTCAGTACAATACAGACACCATTTATAGCAGCCTGTATTCCAGGAATGTGCTTACAAAGGTAATTTAAATGGCCACAGCACAATATTGCATTTCCTCTGTGTGACAAAAACGCGATGTAGTCACACCTCGCCATCCCGTCTGACATCAATATTACGTCAGTGAGATCACATGGTAAGATCTCCGAACTTGTACCAACATGAAGTTCCACACCCCCTAAAGACACATAAGCTTAACTTGCCACAGTTTTACACAGACCCCCCCCCCCCCATCCCCCTGTCCACATGGACCCAAGGAGGTACAGAGAGTGCAAGGTGGCCCACACAGTCACTGACATGGCACCACACTGGCCCACAACCCTGACAGGTTGAGAGGCCCTTTTCACTAGCACCAGTTAAAAAGAACCTTATCAGTCCAGCAGGACTGCCACCAGTTCCTCGTTCGATATACAGTACGCCTGGTCCTTTAACAGAAACCCGCCTCAGTAGCACGCGAGATTCGGACGAGAAAAGGACGTGTGGATTTGTGGATCGAGATAAAAGAGCAGCCCAAGGTTAAATTATATATTTAGTCGCCTTAAGGGCACACTAGACAATACACTATATATACACAATGGGGAAAAAGGGGTAGGATCATCTCGGCACTCACCAAAATTAGATTCAAAGTAATAGATATATAATATAAATCGTTTCTGTAGTTGATACCATTAGGAAACTTAGTATTTAAATGTAGTATTCAGTACACTTGTCTGAGTGCAAGTTCTCTCTTTCCACCATGTTTGGGACATAGTGCTCTATCCAGCCCTAAAAAACGCAAAGTGGCATAAATCGCCATTGTGAACAGAGACAAAATGCTTGCATGCCCCAGAATTTGTCATTTTAGTTTCCTAATGGTTTGTCCCACATAATACATATTACAAGTCAAACAGGCAATAAAGTATACCACATATTTAGTGTCACAGTTCATAAAAGAAGCAATAGTACACAGAATGTTTGGAGGAATAGTAAATGTACATGTTTTGTCCAGAGTATAACGACATACATTACATTTTGAGCCAACACATTTATAGAATCCCTCACAAATGGCGGAACATATAGCGAATATAAGCAACATTTATATTATATCTATTAATTTGAATCTAATTTTCTGTGTTGTTCCTGCCGCCCTATGGTTTCTAGTCTCACCTGTTTGCACTTGTCATCTAATCACCAGGATTTGTCAATGTTCCTTATATTTAGCCATACTTATTCTTTGTTTGCTATCCTATGATTAAGGTCACTTTTCTGTGCCAGTAACATGTCGGGTTTCTTTTATGTTTTTTTAGTTGAATCCAATAAATGTTACCATTTTAATCAGGATGCGAGTGCCGAGATGATCCTTCCCCTTTTCCCTCTATGTGGCTGTTTTTCCACCAAAAGGATCGGCACTCTCTGTGATTGTCACACCACCAAGCTAATCTTCTTGCTACGTTGGCTTCTCTCGGGGATCTCTGAAATATATACGATGTACCGCTAGGACATATAGTATTTCCATAACTCCTTTATGAAATGCTAGATGGCTGAACAAAGGACTCGGGCCTCATGGCTTGGATCCACAGGAGGTCTTCCTTTAGAAGGTTGCACACCAGCCTCTAGTGGGGTTTGTTAATCCTTTGTTTGAGCTGGCCAGTTGTCATGTTACCACAGCATATGCTGAAGGCTTTTTTTATAATTCTATGCCCAATAGATATACAGATGATTGACATGGAATTATGTCTCCAATATTATTCACACTCTACATTTCTACTCCACTGGTAAAATCAAAATAAAGCTATTTCTTCAATTGATGTAGCTACTCAGTTAAATGCATTGGTTATTCTGTGGCACGATTGCAGGGTGTCAATTGGTTGAAGGTCCCCATGTCTGCCCTCTTCAAGACCATCATTATTCTTATAAACTGCAATGCTATAATATCCCAATCACAAGATTGCAAGTTTTGAAAAAGCAAGGAAAAAGAAGGTATTCAAAAACAAGGATCACTTGACTAAAATATATAGTTATTAAATGACGTACGAGCCAAACAAAGGCATATTAAAAACATTTAAAAGCACAATTGGCCATAACAGTATAACGGACCAGAACACTATAGTGTTGAAGTTTAAACCACCCGTCCTCTAAGATGGTACATTAGGTACCAATAAAGAATAATTCATGGTATTATGAATGTGAAATTCTGCCAAAAAAAATGGTGTCTATATTGAGAACCCTAGAAAGATCAATTAAAGATGCAGAAGTTATGCTGCTACAAAATATAAAGTGAATGCAATGTTATGCAATACACAGTGTAATGTTAAATACAAATTCAACATGCATAATAAATGGGTCACACAGTGTACACTATTGGTGCAGCAATAGTATCTGGTGCTTAATAACATGACCTGCACATAAAAAATACAGATAATGATATCGCGGATTAAAGGGTACCCTGTTTCGTCAGACATGGATAGGACACACCACTCATATTGCCACTCACATCCGTGGCTTCATCAGGGGTAGATGTATCAAGCCATAGTTCTCAGTGGCGATACGCGTGGGATGTCCTATCCATATCTGTCTAAACAGGTTACCTTTTAAGCCTTGATATACTTATCTGTATTTTTTATGTGCATGTCATTAGAATTGTGCCAGCGGTATATAGTATTTCTGTGGATGGTGTGTTTATGGTATGGTATAAGATCTAATATCTTATTCAGACATCAGGAAATGCCGAACAGCCGCGAGACATGCAGCCGCGGGATCTCGAACATGTTATTTAAGCACGCCAAAGACACTCAGTTAACTCTTGAGCATGCTTGGCTAACACCTTATCCGAACACGGTCCCTCATCACTAGTTCCTTATGTACCATTTTACAGACTGGTCTACTAGACTTCAACACTATAGTGTTCTGGTCCGTTATACTGTTATGGTTATTTCTGCGTTTTAAAGGGAATCTGTCACCCCATTTTAGCCCTATCAGCTGCTGGCACCGCCATCAGGGGCTTATCTACAGCATTCTGTAATGCTGTAGACAAGCCCCCTCCAAACGCGACATGATGCCCACCATCGAATCCAGACAATTTTGCGCTCAAAAAATCAAACCGTGCTCCCTCCCTTCTGAGCCCTGCCATGTTATCCCAAACAATGGCTTTCCCCCACATATGGGGTATCGGCGTACTCAGGAGAAATTCCATAACAAATTTTGTGGTCCATTTTCTCTTTTTACCCTTGTGAAAATAAGTTTGGGTCTAAAGTAAATTTTTTGTGAAAAAAGTTGTTAATTTTCTCCTTCCATATTGCTTTAGTTCTTGTAAAGCACCTGAAGAGTTAATAAACTTCTTGAATGTGGTTTTGCACACCTTGAGGGGTGCAGTTTTTAGAATGATGTCACTTTTGCGTATTTTCTGTCATATTGACTCTCCAAAGTCACTTCAAATGTGATATGGGCCCTAAAAAAAACAATGATTTCCAGGACGTCCACCTGACAGCACTATGGAGGACGTCCTCCTCCTCCTTACAGGGACAGGAAAGCACACGAGAGGTTAAAAGGCCATGTCCCACCCCCTTTCCCTCAGTGTTTTTCCTGTCCCTGCACGGAGGGACACGCGAGAGCTTACCGGAGGGACCCAGGGGATCGTGCGGCCGGTCCAATCCTTCCCCTGTCAAGAGGTCCCGGGGCCGAAACTTCCCGGTGGGGAGTCCCTCGGCTCCAAAGGCCAGGAGCAGGACGGCGCTCCTGGAGGGAGCCGTTCCTCCCGGTGGGGGGGCTCTCGGCTCCAGGACGGGTCGGCTCCCCGCAGGCGGCTGGCCATGCGGGCACCGACAGAAGTGGGGCGGCGGGCCGAGTACCCGAAGGACGTCGCCGACGCTGGGCAGTGGAGGCCGGAGCACCATAGCAGGAACGGCTCCCTGCACGCGCCGAGCGCGGTCGCGCGCAGATGCCCGGCAGGAAGTGGAGGCGCGGCTTACCAGCGTCACATCCGGTGACGTCAGACGCCGGTTTCAAATCCAGGGCGCGCGCGCTCCTGGACCAAAGCGTTCTCCAGAGTCGTCACAGGTGGTTCCAGGCTGTGTGACTGCATCGGACGCCAGGGAATGGAAGGCAACACTGCATCTGGTGGAGGGGTAAGTGCGCATAGCGCAGACCACCCTCCCCACCCGTCCCCACAGCCCAGATCTGATGAGGTGCCCCTTATATTATCAGGAAAAGGGAACCCCGGCTGCGTCCCCCTCGGGGAAGGACCCGGCGAAAGCCACCGCCAAATCAGTCAGATGTCCGGTGTGCAGAGTAAAGCTGCCAGACACCTATAGCAAGACCCTATGCGGTCCCTGTACCTCCAGAGTCATAGGCGAGGAACAGCCATCTCTGCTTTCCGAAATGAGGTCGCTGATAAGGGAAGAGATTCAGGCCTCTACGTCCCGGCGTCGATCCCCCAGCCCTGGGCCAGGTCGCAAGCGTCCGAGGTGGGAACCAGTCCCAGTATCAGAGGCGAGCCCTAGCGAGGAATCCGATTTCCGGAACTCAGACTGGAGGATACGGACGAGCTGGTACACGCGGAGGAAGAAGGCGAGATCCTGGGGGATAGTCAGGAACAGAACAGAAAGTATCTATTCAGGTCAGAAATACCATGCAGATGGAAGAAGTCCCTAAGCCACAGTCCAGACAGGACTTAATGTTTGGAGGACTGGTGTCCCGCAAACAGGTGGTGTTCCCTGTGAGCGAGCACATCAAAGCAATGATCCAGGAGGAGTGGAAGGAAGCAGAGCGTCGGTTGACACTCTCCCGAAGCTTTAAAAATAGACTGCCCTTCGATCCCGAGGAAACTCGGGCGTGGGAAGAAGTCCCTAAGATCGACGTCCCGGTTGCCAAGGTTACGAAGAAATCGGCTATCCCAGCCGAGGACTCATCCGGTCTTCGAGACCCAATGGATAGAAAGGCGGACGTCTTGTTAAAAGGAACATGGGAGACGTCGGCGGCCCTGATTAGAGCCAACATAGCAGCCACCTCGGTGGCCAGGTCTATGTTCCTGTGGTTGGGGCAGTTGGAGGAAAACCTAACCAACAAGACCCCGAGGTCAGAGATACTAGCATCTCTTCCTCTTTTGAAATCAGCCACGGCGTTCCTGTCGGATACGTCGGCGGAATCAGTTAGGTTTGCGGCCAGAAACAGCTCCCTCTCTAATGCGGCCCGGAGAGAAGTGTGGCTTAGATCCTGGTCGGGGGATAACCCTTCTAAGGCCAAGTTATGTGCCATCCCTTTCTCGGGTCTGAGGGTGTTTGGTCCAGCCCTGGATAATATCCTTGAGCTGGTGTCTGATAAGAATAAGGGATTTCCGGAAGAAAAGCCCAGGCGGTCCCAGTCCTTTCGGAGAGGCTCCTTCTTCAGAGGACAGTCAGAGTTTAGGGGCCGGGCGAGGTCTAATAGAAGCTCCTACAGAGGCTCCTTCAGCCAAAGTGGGAAGAACAGAGGTCCCCCATTTGCATCGACATCTAGGTCGAGGAGACAATGACTCCATAGGCATTGGGGGGAGACTTCGCCACTTTGCAGCAAACTGGTCGCGAGTCACCAACAATCAGTGGGTCCTCAGAACCATCAGCGAAGGTTACAGGATAGAGCTCTATTCTCCTCCCCCCGACAGATATATTGCCCCCACTGTCGTCCAGGAGGACTCCGCAATGTGGTCGGATCTTCAGGACATATTAGACTCAGGGGTCATAATACCAGTTTCACCATCAGAAAGAGGAAAAGGTCACTACTCTTCCCTGTTTGCAATTACAAAGAAATCCGGCGAGGCCCGCACCATCGTAAACCTGAAGCCACTAAATGCTTGGGTCAGATACAGGAGGTTCCGGATGGAATCAATCCGATCCGCAATTCCTCTGATAGACAGGGACGCAGTTATGTGCAACCTTGACCTAAAAAAGGCATATTATCAGGTTCCTATTCATCCCTCATCCCAAAGCCTACTAAGGTTCGCGATCAGTTCACTAGCCCGGACCTGCCATTTCCAGTTCCAGGGTCTTCCATTCGGGCTGGCCTCAGCTCCCAGGATCTTTACAAAACTGGTGGTAGAGGTGGTGGCCTACCTGAGAGATCAGGGTATTGTGATTGTGCCGTACCTGGACGACTTCTTACTGGTGGCAAGATCCAAAGAAGCGCTCATCCGAGACAGGATCCGAACAACTACTGTGATGGAGTTCCTGGGCTGGGTGATCAACTGGGAGAAGTCGGACCTCACACCAAACACCAGAAAGGTATTCCTGGGAGTCCTCCTAGACTCAGCCGACAGAATATCCTGGCTACCCGAGCAGAAGCAGAAGTCCATTCAGGCCAGAACCAGAGGTCTGTTGAAGCGTCAATGCTCCATAAGGGAAGCAATGGAGGTCCTGGGCCTCATGACGGCCTGCATCCAGTGTGTCCGTTGGGCCCAATTCCACTCGCGGTTGTTACAAAGAGAAATTCTCGCGAGGTGGGACAGGAGTCAGGCGTCGCTAGACAAACCCCTAAGACTCTCAGGACGAGTAAAGGAGTCCCTTCGCTGGTGGTTACAGGCCAGGAACCTTCAGGTGGGCGTGCATTGGACAACCTCTCCATACGTGGTAGTCACCACAGACGCAAGTGCGTGGGGATGGGGAGCCCACATAGAAGGGAAGATCTTCCAGGGGAAGTGGCCAGCAAGCATCAAGGCCAGATCCTCCAATTTCAAGGAACTCTTCGCGGTCTGGGAAGCGTTGCGGAGAAACCGGTCGGTACTAAAGAGTCGTCATGTTCGCATTTTATCCGACAATACAACGACAGTGGCATTCCTGAAACACCAAGGAGGAACCAGGCATCAACCACTACAGGCACTGGCGGAAAAGATATTCACGTGGGCAGAACGGACAGTTCGATCCGTGACCGCGGTACATCTAGAGGGTTCCCAAAACGAAGTGGCGGACTACCTGAGCAGACAACAGATCCACCCGACAGAGTGGGAATTGAACATAGAGATCTTCAACCAGCTTTGTCAGCGCTGGGGGAACCCCAGTATAGATCTCTTCGCAAGCCGCAAGAACTCGAAGGTTCCCAGATTCTACTCCCTAAATCCGATGGACCATCCAGAGGGCGTAGACGCCCTGAGTCAGACTTGGGGAGAATCCCTCTCTTATGCGTTCCCACCACTGGCCCTCATACCGGCAGTGCTCAGAAAGATACGCGAGGACCACGCAAGAGTGATATTGATAGTGCCATACTGGCCGAGGAGAAGCTGGTTTTCCCTTCTGGGAGCCATGGCAGTAGAAGATCCAGTCGAGCTGCCCTTGTGGGAGAACATCATCCACCAGGGCCCGATCCACCACCCGGACCCAGCAAGACTCCATCTATCGGCTTGGATCCTGAGAGGGACATCCTGAAGGCAAAAGGATTGTCGGAGCAGGTCATATCCACCCTACAGGCCAGCAGGAAGCCGGTGACGTCGGCAATTTATCGGAAGATATGGAAGAGATTCTGTTTGGAGGGTGGCAGGTCCGGGCTCGTGGCAGGTACCCCGGATCTCCCTAACATACTAGGGTTCCTGCAGGCAGGTTTTAATAAAGGCCTCAAGCCCAGTACTCTAAAAGTCCAGGTTTCAGCTTTGAGCGCCTTCTATGATTATCAGTTAGCTGCACATCCCTGGGTGATAAGGTTTATAAAAGCCACACAGCGCCTGCGCCCCACGATTAGGCAGCTCACCCCGCCATGGGACCTGGGCCTGGTACTTCGGTTCCTCTGCTCGGACACTTTCGCCCTTAGTGAGAAGATAGCCATCCCTGCTCTCACTCGTAAAACGGCCTTTCTAGTAGCCATTACCACGGCCAAAAGAATAGGGGAGATCCAGGCCCTATCCACTAAGGATCCATACCTCCAGATAAGAGAGGATAGTATAATCCTAAGGTTAGACCCGGCATTTACCCCGAAGGTAGCCTCTACAAGAAATCTGAACCAGGAGGTAGTGTTACCCTCTTTCTGCGATAATCCCCGAAATGAGAAGGAGCGGCGGCTCCACTCGCTAGACGTGATGTGCGCAGTTATAGAATACCTAGAGGCCACCAATAGTTGGCGTATCGACCCGAACCTGTTCGTTCTCTTTGGTGGTAGGAATAAAGGGAAGAAGGCCTCTAAGGCGTCCATAGCGCGTTGGATTACCTCAGTAATCTCGGACGCTTACCAGGCTGAAGGCGCCAGCCCGCCTGATTCCTTAAAAGCCCACTCTACAAGGGCGGTATCGGCCTCATGGGCCGAGCGGGCGGGGGCGTCAGTTGATCAAATTTGTCGAGCGGCAACCTGGGCTAGTCTTAATACATTCTGCAAACACTACAAACTAGATGTGTTAGCTGGCCAACAAACCGCATTCGGGAGAAAAGTTCTCCAAGCAGTAATCCCACCCTGAGGAGGTGCTTTGGTACTCTCCATAGTGCTGTCAGGTGGACGTCCTGGAAAATAGGTATTAGACCTACCGGTAATGATGTTTCCAGGAGTCCATCCTGACAGCACGGGTAGTTCCCTCCCTGTTATGTTATACTATGTTGTATTATGTTATGTCATATGCTGTAATATGATTGTTTCATTAAACCGTTACTAGCATCATCCACCTTGTGGTACTTGTCAAATCACTGAGGGAAAGGGGGTGGGACATGGCCTTTTAACCTCTCGTGTGCTTTCCTGTCCCTGTAAGGAGGAGGAGGACGTCCTCCATAGTGCTGTCAGGATGGACTCCTGGAAACATCATTACCGGTAGGTCTAATACCTATTTTAGTCAGCTTTGTTGGAAAAATGAGAAATTGCTGATCAAATTTTAACTCTAACAACCTAACAAAAAAAAATTGTTTCCAAAATTTTGCTGAAATAAAGTTGACATGTGGGAAATGTTATTTATTTATTTTGTGTGACACCACGCTCTGATTTAAGGGTACAAAAATTAAAATTTGAAAATTGCAAAATTTTCTAAATTTTTGCCAAATTTCCGTTTTTTTCCATAAAAAACTGCAAGTGATATCGAAGAAATTTTTCCACTAACATATGAAGTACAGTGTGTCACTAAAAAACAGTGTCAGAATCGGGAATGCGTTGAAGCGTTCGAGAGTTATTACCTCATAAAGTGACAGTGGTCAGAATTGTAAAAATTGGCCTGGTCATTAAGGTCAAAATTGGCTCAGTCACTGAGAGATTCAAGATAATCAAAATAAAGTGATTTACCATGTACAGTAAACACCATAAAGATGAAAAAATCAAACTGCCATGTTTTTAGGAGCTAACCATGAGCAAAACAAGCCTTTATACAAATCTCAGAAATTGGCAGCAGAGATATTATTTTTGTTATCAATTTAGGATTTTTTTTTTCACCACTTACATTCCAAAAACTAAATAAGTTTGGTATCTTCATAATTGTACTGATATGGAGAATTATGTTGCCATGTCATTTTGACCACACTATAAATGCCATAAAAACAAAGCAATATAACAATGATGGGATTGTACATTTTATATCTATTCTACCTGGATTTTTTTTCTGTGTTTTCTGTTTCCCAATAAAAAAAATGGTCTCATTCAAAACTATAACACGAAAAAAACCCTCCGTGCACATTGACCTGAGCGGTGATGTCCAATTGGTTATAATTGAAACCCTTTCTTGAATGCAACAGTTCCCCATGTACAATAAAACACTATATACTCACCTTCTGGACCTACGGTGTGTCAGTGATGTTGGCGCTGTGTCTGTTGACATGTCTTGTGAGTGGTGTAGTCCATCAGCAGACACAGCGCCAACATCGCTGACATACTGTAGGTCCAGGAGGTGAGTATATGGTGTTTTATTGTACATGGGGAACTGTTGCATTCAAGAAAGGGTTGTCAGAGGTCAAAGAGGTGAGTATATGCGGCTTGTATTTTTTCTTGTCAAAACTCTTGTAATACTTCCCTGTATTAAAGACTATGGTCCCGATTCATCAAGACCGTCATTGTTCATATCCATCGTGAATGAGGTGGCGCGATGGAGTCAGAGACGCCTGATTTATTTACAGTTACATGCTCCTAAATAAATCGGGCATGCCTTAAAGTAGCGTGTGCCTCACCATAAATCCTACTCCCATCAGAGACCGGAGTAAGATTTTTGGTGATGGCATGCCACAACTTGTAATCAATTGGACGAACTGGCGTCTTTCTGCCCCAGTTCCGCCAATGTTGGTGGGTCTGGTTGAAATTGTTATGAAAACACCAAAATTCACTAAATTTTTCAGCAACCTCACGTTGACCCTGAAAATTTGCAACTTTTCAAAGTGTTTTACACCACATTTCTGACTTTTTCCTCCAGAAATATGGGGCAAAACACTTTGCTTTTTAATAGACGTTCCTTTTTTCAAGAATTTTGCAGAAAATCTGAAGTTTTAATCAGGTCAGCGTTGCTGGGCTAGAGTTTATTCACATGCAGAAATGCTTCAAGTATTGATTAATATACAATTAACCCCTGAGGTGATTTCCGTACTCAAATCTCTCAACTCCCCGCGCACTCTCGGCTACGATAACCTATTTAGCTCTGAGATCAAAGCCATTCCTGCTTCAAATGATGCTGATGCAGCAGCCAGTGCGAGCGAGATGCTTTATCTCGAATTATCTAAGAGGGAACGCGAACCACACAGAACAATGCGTAGGTGGGAAATAGTCCATTAAATCACAAAGGCCTCCACATTGAGAGCAGTGAGCAGCAAGCTGCAGGGAAGAACATTACATCCTTCAGAGCTGGAAAGAAATGCAGTATTTACTTCACAAATCTCTCCAGGATTGCACTAACCAAATTAGATTTTGTATCACATTAAGTGCAAACGTGATTGTGTGGCACAGCTCGGCAAGGCAAACTATTCCCCCACATGCAGTTTAAAGATTAAAATGAGAAGAAATGCAGTAGTTTAGGAGCGGCCCTCCTTTCCAGCTGGAGCGTCATTGTTCTCGTGCTTGTTTTGGCCGGCATGGAGTATCAACTCACTTTTCACAATTTTGGGACAGAATTTACGTCCTTGGTTTTTTAGTCGTCTGCCATTTCCATATAGAAAATATAATATGATAAAACATAATCTATAAAGCAGCTGTTCAATGGGTTATTTTACTGTGCGTAAAAGGCAAAACGATAAAATTACTGAAGTGCTTGAATTAAGAAAGTGCACCAAATCTGCTAATCCCAGGACATCCTTCTCTGAGAGATTTGTCAGCATGTGACAAGTGACGTGTACAACGGGGGATGGCTGACCAAGTCCTCTTCTCTGTTTCTGCATCAGCTGTGACTCATAAGGGGGGCTGGATTGGCTGTTGACTTGGGCCGTTCGCCAGCCACCCCTTTATAGATGTCTCTGGTCATCTACCAATGTCAATGTGAGTTCTGAAGAGGAGGGACAAGTACCAGCGATGATATATCAAGATTGAGGTTGCTTCTTAATTTAAATATAATAGTGGGATTCTTCATCATTTTTGACACATTTAGAAAACAGTGAACAACTTTTTTTGACTTTTTTGTGAATGTTTAGTTGTGTGCAAAAATTAGATAAACATTCAAAATGCTTTTTTTTCCCTATCTATCATGTAAACTTCGGATGTGGCTCTATGAATAAACCATTATTGTTGGCCCTGTAACTTGGATCATATAGATTGTGTGACGTGGCGATCGCTAAGCGGGTTGGGGTACATTCACTCAGCGGTGACAGTTAAATAACCAGCAACTGTTTCTTCCTTTACAGAAGTCCAGTCCTGGTTTATTACACCACCATAAACCACGATAGGCCATGTGAACATCACAGAACCAACATATTGTCCATTCTCTTTAGCAGATACATCTCCGCACTTTACAGACACGTATCTGACATATTAGTCCATTTCAGTTGTGGTTATGTTGGCACAGTTCAATACCTGACACCCGTCAGTTCACAAATCCCCAAGCTCTGGGTTACCTGCTTAACAGAATCTCAGGTTTCCAAGCCTGGCTTCATGTTGGTCCTGTCAGTAGTCCAGACCCTCAGTAGCTTCCTGGACTTTCAGGAGCTCCAGCCAGCTCCAGTCTCACTCATGTCCATCTTCCTCCCCATGTGGTGCAACCAGGAATCCTACAGGAGCTTTCTGATATCACAGGAACACACCGCTGGGAGGTATGTGGTTAACCAGTCCCATCCATCACTTTCTGGTTAACCCTTAAATCCAGCTCTTTACTAGTATACAGGTTTGTGGGACAGCAAGACCCAGCCACCTGTCCTGGATTCAGATCTTAGCAGATCTAACTCTGCAATACATACCTGTTTCTCAATATACCACTAGTTGGTACATCACAATTATTACATAGAGGCGAGGACTATAGGTGACATTGAGTTTTCTGTGTCACATTGCAACATCGCACGTAATGATTTCCTATGGTGTTGCATTTCGGCCTGCAGCCTACCACTACTGCGACTCGAAAGTTTCCAAATGTGTTGGATTTTCTACGACTGGTTATAGTACGCAGGCGTCTCTCTTGCAATTGACATTTGTCTGTGACGTGTATGTGATTTAAGGATTTTTTTTACAGCAAAATAAGTCGCGCATACAGCTCTGAAGGGTTTTTATTTTGTCACGCAACTTGTGTGAAAATTGCTTTCATGTGACACATTGCCCTAGCCTAAAGCTAACCTAAAGTACATTTGTCTTATTTGTGTGCAACTTTCAGTTGTGTGACTATTTTAGAGATTTTTTTTTTCTGTCAAAAATCATGGCCAAATCACAGATCAGCCGCGTGTTAGCCACAGTATCATGTGACCTGCACTGAAGTGTATGGCAGTTGAGTCTCCTGAGACTTGTGACCAACGACAGAAAATCTAGCGCGTTTGGAAACATTTGCTGCTGTGGGTTGAAGGTCGCAACGCAACACTATAAGAAGGAATGTCGCAAGCTAAGAAAAGACTGAAGAGATTTTTTAATAACTTGATTGCAATATTCTGATCTAATCTGGTCAAAATAAGGTTTCATCCAGATGCTGGATGGAGGTCTGTCCTGGTTGTGTCCACTAGACGTAACCTTTTGTTTCCTCTACAAGACTGTTATTTTAGCCAAAATAGAACAAGCTCTTATTCTGAACACGTATTGCCTTCCAATCAGGCTGTCCTCACATAAGTACACATTAGTGTTTGAAGACTGTGACATCTCTGTAATGAAAGCTATTGAACAATTCTTTAGTATACAAGTGCCAAGTCAGCAGAAATACTCCTGGTGGCTGAAAGGGTAATTGATTTAACCCATCCTCAAAATGACAATTAATAAGATGGAAGGGAAAGCTTGTTTCTGGGTGCATTCAGTTAGTGGTAACACAGTAATGATGTCAATATATTGTAGAAACATCCAGCGCGCCGATGAGGCAGGTAGCGGAATCACACACGAGTAGGTAGCCACCGGCTGGGGTGACGCTTCTGTGTCTTGTGGGTTATTTTTATACGAAATTCTGTAAAAGTGAGTCATTTAGAAGAGCAAATATTTAGAGCACATGGATGAAGCACGATAAATTCATGTAATGGACCCTTTTATTGTATTTATTACATTAGATCTAAGCATTGAAAAGAAAGAAAAGCCCAGTAATAAATCTAGTTCTGACAATTCTGAATAAAGACTCATGAATCTTATCTGAGGAGTTACTAATAAACATGGTTATTTAATCCAGCTTTATGGAAGAGATTATTGTGCAATTTTTAGAATGCATAGTTTTCGTTCTTTTTGTACATAGGCTGCAATGATTTCAAAGGGTGGGAAAATGGATAAAAAGTAACAAAAGAAATTTTAGTGGTAATAGAAAATCTAGTAAACCATAAAGTGTTCCTAAGGCTACAGGCCCACGATCGTGAATAGTAGCTGTGGTCTAATTACCGTACTTGTTTGTCGGTACATGTGGATTTACCGCATGTAATGATATTCTGTTGGTCAAAATCTGCAGCGGAGACTAGTGTTTCTGTGACACCCCAGAGTCCGGTTGTCACAGTGACGTTGCCTCCCTCTAAGAGGTGAAGTCATGCTTGGAGGCAGAAAAGGGCCCCCCATGCCAGGCAGCATAGATTTAATCACAATTTCCTGCTGCAAGTCAGAAAAGGGAGATGCCTTATAAATTCTGGCCAGCAGAGGGGGTTGGTGAGTCAGCTAGAAGTCAGCTGAGGGAGTTGTCATGGAAACGAGAGCAGCTGTGAGCAAATGACAGGGCAGTTAAACATGAGGTAAAAAGATCTCTCTGGAAGGTCCAGTCCAAGACAGGCAGCTGATCTGTGAAGAAGGAATAGGACACGAGCAGAGACGGAGAGGCTCTGGGAAAGCTAAAATATTGCATATAGCAGACCTCTGAGTGAAGCGCTGATAAAGAGAAAAGGGACATCAGAGTCCTAAGCTGACAGGAGCTGTAAGTCCTGATTGCCGAATCTGAAAGTACAGGGGATTGTAAATTCCTGTGCACATTGAACACCTGAGGGCACGTCAGCGGATAAGGAGCCCGGGGCCGACGGTGAAGAGAACGGTACCCGTGGAATAGGCTCACGCTGACGGCCGTACAGGTTAGTGAAACCATCACGAATAGAGGGTCGCAGCATAGTTATATACAGCGGAGACCCACACACAAAGCGCAGAAAGGAAGGTCCTAAATCCTCACCTGGCAAGATGGATCCCCTGAATGCCTCCAGGCGAGCCAGACTCATTCCATCACCTGTATGTGGTACTCCGGATTGCAACCTATTGCCAGTAAAAGGTAAAGAAACTGCACCTCTCTGTGTCTTTCTCTCATTTATCTGCACCCCAACGGTTACAGCCATTTTTACTATTTATTTAACATCTTTGCCCTGGGACTACAGCCCTACCTGTGGAGGGCTACAACATCCATCCCAGAAGAACAACACCACAGCGCTGGTCACCTCTGACCAGAATACCACAGGTGGTGTCACGTATTTCACCATCTAATAACTTTATTTTCATTTTTACCACATAAATACCACACAACTTTCCCCTATTTTATTACTGGACGCCTCTGGGCCACGGACCGGGTTGCCGCCGCCGTGACACCGTCCCCCATGGAAGTCGACAGGCCCGGTACCGAGTACCCCCAGGCCCTGCGGGGCGCTTCATTTCCGCTACAGAAATTGACACGTTGCTCATAAACCTGCACTGCGGGTGAGTTTACGCAGCATTAAATAGAAGCCCAGTGGGCATGAGATTTCTATAAATCCATCCACTGTGCATGCAATGTAGAACGCTGCTTGTCCTGATCGTGGGCACCAGCCTAAGAGTACTTCAGACTAGCCGATGGATATTGATGAATATCTACTTATAAATGTGGTGAAATTGGTAGGGAGAGGCATGGCAGCGAGTGGTGTATAGAAATATATTCAGTAACAATTAAAAATAAAATGGCAAACTGTGTAGAATGAGTGTATAAATCAGATGTGTGCTGTCCAATGTTTGAGCAAATAGTTTTCGGACAGTACGCTGCTTCAATAGGACTGTTCAGATGAACGATTTTACACTCCATCCAACTGTCCTTGAGAAAAATATCGTAGCATGTACTGTACTTCTTTATTGCGTACATCAGGTGAGATGATTCAAGTCTTTGGGTGCGTAGGAAAATCTGACCCCAACCAGAACATCTATGGGGCAACTAATTTTTATGGATACATTTCCAGTATTAACCAAAGCAACTGTATTTGATCATATACATTTTTTAATGTAGATGTATGAAAACAGCTTGCGGATGAAAATTGTCTAGTATAATAGAAACACATCACCACTTCTGTATTTATCACCCACTCCTGGTTTTGACTTGCACATACTGAGGTAAAATACTGACCAAATACTGAGCGCGTGACCGTGGCCTGAGGAAATGAAATGTTGTAATGACAAATTTGATCTTAATTGGCCTGAAGTAAAATCATCATTCTGTATATGCGAGAAAATATTCCAAATATTGTTAGCACTTCATCAGATTAAATAGACCGGCTCATTTAATCAACCTTTCTCTTTATAAGCATGTTGATTATTTCTTTAATTAAACCTTGATAATTGAAGTGTCTTACCGACATATAGTCAGCCATATCTGATACTTTGATTGCCTTTGCTTGTTTGTACCATTCTATAGTACCATTACTGTTATCTTCTAAAAGGGACCACAATATTTCTTTTGGCATGGCCCACTCTGCTTTGACCCTCTTCTTTTACCTCTCACATGCAGAGGAGAGACATTGCACTGCTCATGCGATAGTCTGCCACAGTTTCTGTCGGACTTATGAAGTGGTTTCTACCATGGCTGTGGAGTCGGAGCTTATTTTGGTGGAGTCGGTATAAAATGGTCCGACTCCTAAAATATATAATAAATTGGGTACTACAGTAGTTAAATGCAGAATGTGCTGAATATTTTTTCATAGGAATTTGGGAAAGTTATGAAATGTCCTATAAATGACTGTTCTATTTCTGATCTAAGGCTACATTCACACACAGCGTTTTTGCTGCGTTTTTTGAGGATATGTTTTTCAGCAGCAAAAGCAGATCAGCTTTTTAAAAAACTGCATCACCTGAAAGGTTTTTGAGCTCATAGATAATGTTTTCAGTAGCAAAAGCAGATTAGAAATGTGCTCTATCTATCCATTTATCCATATCTGTCTATCCGTATCTTATCTGTACCAAAAAGAATGAAAGCCGGGTAGCACACTGATTAACACTCTTTTTTTTTTTTTTTTTTTTTAGCACCAGTCAGGTACACCTCATAGCTGCCCAAAAGGACGCCCAGGACAGGCATTGCTCATCTTCAGTAACACATCAACATCAATTGATAGTTGGAATAAATAGACTGCATTCACCACATCTTAAGGTGCAGGTTTTATTTTCAAGTGTGGGGTGTGCAGTATAAGGTTCTGCAGCAGCTGAGGTGTGCAGTTTGAGATTCTGCGGAACAGTATGAGGTTCTGCCCCCCCAGTTTTGATCCTGGCTAAAACTGTTTCTTATAGATATGGCGAACCCTCAGGTAACCCTAAATGAAGGTCAATGGACACAGGTGGCTGAATTGAAGGAATTGCTTAATCACCTACAGTCATATGTTAAAGTTTGGGCACCCCTATTAATGTTAACCTTTTTTCTTTATAACAATTTTGGTTTTTGCAACAGCTATTTCAGTTTCATATATCTAATAACTGATGGACTCAGTTATATTTCTGGATTCAAATGAGGTTTATTGTACTAACAGAAAATGTGCAATCTGCATTTAAACAAAATTTGACCGGAGCAAAAGTATGGGCACCTCAGCACAAAAGTGACATTAATATTTCGTAGATCCTCCTTTTGCAAAAATAACAGCCTCTAGTCGCTTCCTGTAGCTATTAATGAGTTCCTGGATCCTGGATGAAGGTATTTGTGACCATTCCTGTTTACAAAACAATTCCAGTTCAGTTAAGTTTGATGGTCGCCGAGCATGGAAGCCCGCTTCAAATCATCCCACAGATTTTCAATGATATTCAGGTCTGGGGACTGGGATGGCCATTCCAGAACATTGTAATTGTTCCTCTGCATTAATGCCTGAGTAGATTTGGAGCGGTGTTTTGGATCATTGTCTTGCTGAAATATCCATCCCCTTCGTAACTTCAACTTTGTCACTGATTCTTGCACATTATTGTCAAGAATCTGCTGATACTGAGTTGAATCCATGCGACCCTCAACTTTAACAAGATTGCCGGTGTCGGCATTGGCCACACAGCCCCAAAGCATGATGGAACCTCCACCAAATTTTACTCTGGGTAGCAAGTGTTTTTCTTGGAATGCTGTGTTTTTTAGCCTACATGCATAACGCCTTTTTGTATGACCAAACAACTCCATCTTTGTTTCATCAGTCCACAGGACCTTCTTCCAAAATGTAACTGGCTTGTCCAAATGTGCTTTTGCATACCTCAGGCGACTGTTTGTGGCGTGCTTGCAGAAATGGCTTTTTTCGCATCACTCTCCCATACAGCTTCTCCTTGTGCAAAGTGCGCTGTATTGTTGACCGATGCACAGTGACACCATCTGCAGCAAGATGATGCTGCAGGTCTTTGGAGGTGGTCTGTGGACTGTTCTCACCATTCTTCTTCTCTGCCTTTCTGATATTTTTCTTGGCCTGCCACTTCTGGGCTTAACAAGAACTGTACCTGTGTTCTTCCATTTCCTTACTATGTTCCTCACAGTGGAAACTGACAGGTTAAATCTCTGAGACAACTTTTTGTATCCTTCCCCTGAAAAGCTATTTTGAATAATCTTTGTTTTCAGATCATTTGAGAGTTGTTTTGAGGAGCCCATGATGCCACTCTTCATAGGAGAATCGAATAGGAGAACTACTTGTAAGTGGCCACCTTAAATACCTTTTCTCATGATTTGATACACCTGGCTATGAAGTTCAAAGCTCAGTGAGGTTACAAAACCAATTTAGTGCTTCAGGAAGTCAGTAAAAAGTAGTTAGGAGTGTTCAAATCAAGAAAATAAGGGTGCCCATACTTTTGCACTGGTCAAATTTTGGTTAAATGCATATTGCACATTTTCTGTTAGTTATATTTCTGGATTCAAATGAGGTTTACTGTACTGAGTCCATCAGTTATTAGATATATGAAACTGAAATAGCTGTTGCAAAAAACAAAATTGTTACAAAGAAAAAGGTTAACATTAATAGGGGTGCCCAAACTTTAACATATAACTGTATTTACCGTGACTAAAAAATTACAAGCTGAGGATTTAACTCCTGGCATTTTCATAAGGGAGTGGAAGAACTTGCTATTTTTCCTATCCCAAAGAGGAGATTTAATCGCAGATGGCATTTCTGCTTCAATGAAACGGAGAGAGACACAGCTATTGGAAAATAAAAATTTTCTGGCAGCTGTTTGTGTGGACCCAAGTCATCGTATATTGCTTGATGATCAACAGCTTACTAAAGGAAAAGAAGCTCTGACTGAGGTAGCAGTTAGGATGAGTGGCCTACAGGAGGACTGCCAGGCACAAGAGGACTTGGGTCCTGACAGTGCTACTGCTGCCATATCTTCATCCTCATCAGATGAGGAGTTTGACTCTGACAAGTATTTGGATGATATGGAGCAGGCAAAGCATTGCTGCAAGGAAAAAGATTTCACCCCGTCTCCTATAGCAAGCAGATTGACCATATTTCAGCAAAATGTTTCACTTGCTCTCAAAGAAAAAGAAAAATTCAACCATTCATCAAAACTGACTGTGCATGAGGCAATTCTTTTATACCCAGAAATTGTTAGAGATGTTGCTCATGCCCATATGGTTACGGCTTTGCCTCCAACCCAAGTTAGTGTAGAGAGGTTGTTCTCTGGCCTTAAAATTATTAGGTCAGATTTTAGGTCATCTATGAAGGAGGATCTGATGGAGGCAATTCTATTTCTTAGAACAAATTCATAGACTGTACAAATGTTATTTAGTATGTTTTTGTTGAAAACTGTTTTTTGCCATTTACATAGTTTATTACATAGTTTTATATATATAATGTGTGTGTGTATATATATATATATATATATATATGTGTGTATATATATACTGTATGTGTGTGTGTGTATATATATATATATATGTAATCGATATTACATATTTACAATTTATTACAGTATTTTTGTGTTCTAAAGGTTGTATTCCAATAAATATATATTATGTTCTATCTAAATGTCTTGATTATTGTATCATAAAAATGATTAAGTGTCTGATGTTCACATTGTACTAGAATAAATTTTTCACTTAAATATAAGCAATATATGTTTGAGTCGGTGGAAGGGAAATTGAGGAGTCGGAGTCGCAGGTTTGGCTTACCGACTCCACAGCCCTGGTTTCTACTGCTAAATTCTGTACATTTATGGTTGCATTTTAGGTGTCCACACAACATAAAGCTGTAATATGGCTGTGTGCACGAAGCCTTACGTAGACATGACCCTTTATTTGAGGAGCATTTTATGTAGCGACTGGTCTACTTTAAGTGCCCACTTTTCTGTTCTTGGTAACAGTGTAATTCTTCCTGTGTCTCAAGGTACCTATTTAGATAACAATTACCATTATTGATCAAATGTAACATCACTTTTGACCCTTTTATGATCTACTAAAGAATACATTCTTCCTAACGACTCTGCATCATGAAAGCTATAACCGTTTTACAAATTATACCATTCTGTACAGATCTTCATCAGGACGTTGTGCACATCTGCCTTGATGAGGGGGTGTGCTGGAGTCATACACTCATGATTCATGAGAAAGGCGCACACCTCTCCATGACCCTGGGGCGTCTGACAATTGTTGTGCAACTACGTGCGCTACGCAGAAATCTCACTCCAATCAGGATTTGGGGTGAGACTTCTGGCGTACAGAATGCCACAGCTTGTCATGTCTTATCCAAGCAATGGTTTCAAGTCCCCTCTGTGCCCCTGTCCTGACCCCGCTATGCTATTTTTGGCAGAGCTTGGAGAAACTGGAATGAAAATGCCAAAAGTTGCAACATGTTCTGACTTTTCGAAGCCTTTACACCACAATTGTGGCTTGAAAGCTGTGATGAATCGGGCCCTTAGTGTTTTCAATAGATGATTATATATTGATTAAAAAACAAGGATATCTCTGCACCTGGCCGCATTCATGTTTCCTTCAATTGCAACCAGTTTTCCTGTCCCTGCAGCAGAAAAACACCCCCAAAGCATGATGCTGCCACCACTTTGTTTCACTGTTGGGATTGTATTGGGCAGGTGATGAGCAGTGTCTGGTTTTCTCCATACATACCGCTTAGAATTATCACCAAAAAGTTCTATCTTCGTCTCATCAGACCAGAGAATCTTATTTCTCATAGTCTGCGAGTCCTTCATGTGTTTTTTTAGCAAACTCTATGCGGGCTTTCATATGTCTTGCACTGAGGAGAGGCTTCCGTCGGGCCACTCTGCCATAAAGGCTCGACTGATGGAGGGTTGCAGTAATAGTTGACTTTGTGGAACTTTCTCCCATCTCCCAACTGCATCTGTGGAGCTCAGACATAGTGATCTTGGGGCTCTTCTCTACCTCTCTCACCAAGGCTCTTCTCCCACGATTGCTCAGTTTGCCTGGACGGCCAGGTCTAGGAAGACTTCTGGTGGTCCCAAACTTCTTCCATTTAAGCATTACGGAGGCGACTGTGCTCTTAGGAACCTTGAGTACTACAGAAATTCTTTTGTAACCTTGGCTAGATATGTGTCTTGCCACAATTCTGTCTCTGAGCTCCTTGGCCAGTTCCTTTGACCTCATAATTCTCATTTGGTCTGACATGCACTGTGAGCTGTGAGGTCTTATATAGACAGGTGTGTGCCTTTACAAATCAAGTCCTATCAGTTTAATTAAACATATTGGACTCCAATGAAGGAATAGAACTATCTCAAGGAGGATCACAAGGAAATGCGGTACAAAAGAAAATAAAGCCAGCTCACCACATTCCAGGTGCACGGGAACTCCGTCGTGATGAGACGATATACAACAGAAAAAAAAGTCTTTGTTCCAGCTCCTTGGGTAAAAATCTTCAAAATTTTATTCCAATGATTAAAACATGACAAAAGACATGCTCCAAGACTGCACCATGTGTGCACATAGGGACAGCAAGCGACGCGTTTCGATCGCAACAGCGATCTTTATCAAAGCTTTCTGAATACTTTTCGTACCCACTGTAGATGTGAGATTTGTTCTCTATATGCAAAAAATGCAGTAATTAGAGGTAGTACCTGTTCACATTGGCTTTAGTCTGTTATGAAGTGCAGGACAGTTTTTTTCTATTGCATCTTTCAATCTGACTATTCATCTATCTAGGGTAAGTGTACAGGGCAGCGCAGTAAAAGGCTGAAAAGTGCATTTTAAAGGCATCTTTTTTTGCAATACTATCCACAGAAGTATTTCCACAGTGGCATTTCCACAGAGGTTCAAGAAGAAATGCCAAGTGGAAATGTACTCTTCAAGGGGTAATCCGGTTTCTGAAAACTTCTGTTCCCTAACTGCAGCTTGTTTTAAAAAGCAAACTCTGCTTTACTTCCCCTCCCCGGGCCAGCACGGAGTCTCTACTGGTGTCTCTTCTTGTCTGCAGGGCTGATGTCAATCAGTGACGTAAGCTGCTCATGCAGTCAAATCAAGCAGAGCAGCTGAGCTCAGTAATTGGCTGCAGTGATATCTACATGATGTCAGCGCTACAGACAATAACTGTGTGACAACTGGAGAAGAGTTTCTAAAAACATTGAATGTCTTATCTTTCTACCATAAAAATAAAATAATTGTTGGCCAAACACACTTACATGCTACAATGTCTCTATATTATGCTGTCCTTATGGTCTTATAAGAGATCCATCTTAACAAAAATGTGCTGAAAGATTCTCTTTATGTAATCTGAGAGCATCATTATGTAGGGGCTGAAACCCCGATTCCAGTGATGTGTCATTTACTGGGCTGTGTTTTGCTGTTTCAATAATATCAGTGTTTCATCAGTAGGAGATTACTAGTACAGTACTAGTTGTTCTGTGCCTCTTAGGCCGGGGTCGCACTAACCGACGCAAAATACGGTCAGTATTTTACATGCGTAATACGGATGAATGGCCCCTAAACAGTGCTCCGTATGTCATCCGTAATCAAGGTGTGGTCGCGTATTTTGCGCATGTGAGCATCCGTATGGCGAGATTTTCTCGCAGGCTTGCAAAATGGACATATAATGGAGCCCTATGACAGGGTTTATAACAGAAACCAAAGAATAGATATAGACACATAGAATGCATATATACACTCACTGGCCACTTTATTAGGTACACCATGCTAGTAAGGGGTTGGACCCCCTTTTGCCTTCAGAACTGCCTCAATTCTTCGTGGCAGAGATTCAACAAGGTGCTGGAAGCATTCCTCAGAGATTTTGGACCATATTGACATGATGGCATCACACAGTTGGCGCAGATTTGTCGGCTGCACATCCCTGATGCGAATCTCCCGTTCCACCACATCCCAAAGATGCTCTATTGGATTGAGATCTGGTGACTGAGGAGGCCATTTGAGTACAGTAAACTCATTGTCATGTTCAAGAAACCAATCTGAGATGATTCGAGCTTTATGACATGGCGCATTATCCTGCTGAAAGTAGCCATCAGATGTTGGGTACATTGTGGTCATAAAGGGATGGACATGGTCAGCAACAATACTCAGGTAGGCTGTGGCGTTGCAACGATGCTCAATTGGTACCAAGGGGCCCAAAGAGTGCCCAGAAAAAATTCCCCACACCTTGACACCACCACCACCAGCCTGAACCGTTGATACAAGGCAGGATGGATCCATGCTTTCATGTTGTTTACGCCAAATTCTGACCCTACCATCCGAATGTCGCAGCAGAAATCGAGACTCATCAGACCAGGCAACGTTTTTCCAATCTTCTACTGTCCAATTTCGATGAGCTTGTGCAAATTGTAGCCTCAGTTTCCTGTTCTTAGCTGAGAGGAGTGGTACCCAGTGTGGTCTTCTGCTGCTGTAGCCCATCTGCCTCAAAGTTCGACGCACTGTGCGTTCAGAGATGCTCTTCTGCCTACCTTGGTTGTAACGGGTGGCAATTTGAGTCACTGTTGCCTTTCTATCAGCTCGAACCAGTCTGCCCATTCTCCTCTGACCTCTGGCATCAACATGGCATTTCCGGCCACAGAACTGCCGCTCACTGGATTTTTTTTCTTTTTCGGACCATTCTCTGTAAACCCTAGAGATGGTTGTGCGTGAAAATCCCAGTAGATCAGCAGTTTCTGAAATTCTCAGACCAGCCCTTCTGGCACCAACAATCATGCCACGTTCAAAGGCACTCAAATCACCTTTCTTCCCCATACTGATGCTCGGTTTGAACTGCAGGAGATTGTCTTGACCATGTCTACATGCCTAAATGCACTGAGTTGCCGCCATGTGATTGGCTGATTAGAAATTAAGTCTTAACACACAGTTGGACAGGTGTACCTAATAAAGTGGCCAGTGAGTATGTATGTATATATATATATATATATATATATATATATATATATATTCTATGTGTATATATCTATTCTTTCGTTTCTTTATTAAACCTGTCAGTGTGAGTTTACTGTATAGCGCACTGAATTGTCGGCTTTTCTAAAAGACACCGGATGCGTATTTCTCGCAAGTCACATGTGTGGTCCGTGTGTAATCCGTATTTTTTGCGCACCCATAGACTTGCATTGGCGTATTACGGGCGTAGTACGCTGACAATCGCAGCATGCTGCGATTGGCACGGACAGTAGAATACGGATGAGAAATATACGCCTGGTGCGAGGTACCCCATAAAGAATCATGTCTAATGCGTGCTTTTAGCGCATCTCACTCGGCCGTATTCCTCGCCAGTGTGACCCCGGCCTTAGTCAACTTCTCTGTGTAACCCCACCCCCACCACTGATGAGCAGGTTTCTGACAATATGCACTCTATGCAGAAAGCTGCCAGTCACCTGCATGGGCGGGGTTACACAGGGCTCAGTATTCTGAGCTCTGCTATAGCTGCAGCAGAGAAAACAGTGATTGCATCAAAATGACACCATGCAGCTTGACAAGTGAGACATCACTGCAATCATGATCTTAGCTCCTACATTATCCTACTCTCCGATTACATAGCAAAAACCTGGTGATAGATTCCATTTAAGATAACATGGCTGCTTTCTTCCAGAAAGAGCACCTCTTGTCCATAGACTGCATGTAGTATTACTACCATTACCATGTTTATGTTTTTGCTACATATTTCATACCAGTTCAGTCACCTCAAAGTAAATCACTTAGTATAAACCACTCTATTGATCAATCCGTTCTAGGAAAATTGCTGGAATCTAATGACACTTCTACTTTGATTTATGGGGTATGTTTTCTCCTTTTTTTTTCTGAAGGTTTATTGATTAGTGAAAAAATTAAAGGTCCCCACTAGTGCTTTCATTTAACAAAAAGAGTAGATGAAAGGGAATTAATATAAATTGATCAATAGTCTTAAGCCATGATAAGTGTAATTAAAAGAAAACTCTCCATCCTCAGCGCGCTACTTGTTCACTTTCAATGACTTCTTTCCAGCTTGCTGATTTTACCTAGTGCATGCAACACAAGAATATGAAGAGTAAAACCGCGCTGAAGACACTGCCTGACTATGTATGTAATGGAAAGACATTTCAGAATTACACTGTAATTTAGTTATCAGACTTCATTTACACCCAGTGGTTTTAATTTTATCTGATCATAGGTTCATATTGGCTTACAGTCGAATAGTAAAAAAATATATTTTCTTTAAATGAAGTTGGCATGGTATGGAGTGGATGATGAAAGGGTCAATACACAGACTGTCTACAGCCTGAGGTTAAATTGAAGTAAAATAATGAACATCATTGTAACCATTTACATATTAAATATATTAAATAATTAAAATAGAGAATTATATTGTCATTTTCAGGGGTACACAATAAAATTCTAATTTTGTAATTGCTTGTTCTGTACAGTGGTCCAGCCATTTATTTAATAATCTGTATGAGGCAGTCATGCAGGCAGCATCTGAAGTGCATCAGGGTGCATACAGGATTTGCATACTCCCTGCAGCCACTGACTTTTAGCCGAACCAGGTGTGGACATATAATTGATGTACAGGGGCTCAAGAGTTAAGAGGGTCATTTCTACCTCCAAAGCAGGTGCAGTTTAGCATTTTTAGGATCTCTGAGGCTCCAAAGGGCCCATATATAGTTCTTGCACTTTTCTGTCTGTGTCCACCAGTGAAGTGAACAGTCAGCGATATGTAACTACCTCGGCTCCTTACTTGACATCCAGGTGACAGGTTCCCTTTAAAGTTGTCTGGGATATAAACCCCATTTTGAATCATTTTTAGGGATTTGTAGGTACATTGAATGCTAGTGTCCAACTGAATTTCAAGCTTAGTATTGGGCGTTTCTGTAAACTTTGAAATTGTGATTAGATCATTGGCAGAGCATCCTACGTTCAAATAAGGATTGTCCAAAGCGGATACCTGATTTAATTAAATATGTTCTAACTGTGGAAAGTTATTCATTTACTCTGTGATGTAACACCTTGACACAAATGGACATAGTACATCCACTCTGGTGGCTGAGCTTCATCAGAGCCCATATTTATCACTATATACTGAAGGACAATTGTATCATGGTTTATAGAAGGTATATATCACAGGTTCATCTGATGAGACTAAATATATATATATCCTGTCATGGTCCAGTCCAGAGTTTATTTTCTGCTGCCTTCACTCCGGACTGGTCATGCGGGAGTTAATCTCCTCATCCTCGTTCTGGAGCTAGCTGGGCTATTTCAGTCTCTCACAGCCTGCTCACCAGTGTTAGTGATAGCTCAAGCTTCCAGTTTAGAGCCTCTGACCCTTGTACCTTGGTGATCCTCCTGTCTTTGACTGATATTCACGTGTATGACCCGGACTGATTTCTGACCCTGTCTCTTGGTATTCGTCTCTGCTGTTACGTTCCCTCTCTGGCATCTGACTCCCCGGCTTGTACCCCGACCACGTATTTCGTCTCACGTTTTGGACCCCGTGCTCATGTTCTGGCTTTCTGACTCTCGGCTTGGTATTTTGACTACGTATATTGCTGCTCCTTCTGGTACATCTGCTCCTGCTAGTTTCTGACTTGGTTCGTCTGACTATTCTCTCTCGTTACTTGTGGCACCTGTGCTGTTGCTCAGGGTTGCTTCTCTTAGTGTGTAACCTCTCTTCCCTCACCAGCTCCCCCTGGTGGAGGTTTCACTACATATCCCCTGCTGGTAATTCCACTCCATCGGTCTTGACTACCTTCCCTCTCTTTATTACCAACCAGCCGCACTTCTCCAGTCCGAAGGACATCCCAATGTCTTCACTGGAGATCCTTGTCAGGTGGATCAGTGAATCGATGTCCTGTTCGTTTTTCGCATACAGCTTGATGTCATCCATGTACAGGAGGTGACTGATGGTGCTTCCACTCTTGAACTTGTATCCATAGCCAGTCTCTGTAATTATCTGACTAAGGCTACTTTCACACTTGCTTTTTTTTGCAGCGCGTTTTTCCTTCAAAAAAACGCATACAAATGCTGCGTTTTTTTTCAAGCATTTTTATGAGCATGCATGAAAAAAACGCAGCGTTTTTATGCGTTTGTATGCGTTTTTAGTGCGTTTTTACCGCGTTTGCGGTTTTTTCCAACATTAGGTGGCCCCTCACACTAACCCAAACCATGACTTTACTAACCCTGACCCTAACCCTTAACCAAACCATACCCTAACCCTGACCCTAACCCTTAACCAAACCATACTAACCCTAACCCTTAACCAAACCCTACTAACCCTAAACCCTAGCTAACCCTAACTCTAACCCAAACCCCTAAATTCCATTGTCTAACTAATGGTTAAAAAAAAACGCATGTGCAAAAAAACGCATACATAAGCATGCCTATGCGCACCCATAGACCTATAATGGGTGTCTTGCTGTAAAAAAACGCATTGCGCGCGCATGCGTTTTTTTGAGGCAAGTCGGACGCCCAAAAAATGCAACAGGATGCATTTTGTGCGCCCAAGCGCATACCGCAAAAAAACGCATGCGCGGAAAAACGCATACAAACGCATGTGTATGCGCACATAAGCGCATCCCATGCAAAATATAGGGGAAAAAAACGCATGCGTTTTTTAGTGCTAAAATCCAACGCAAAAAAACGCAAGTGTGAAACCAGCCTAAGGGGGGTTCAAGCCTATGCAAAACAGCAATAGAGACAGTGCATCACCATCGTATATGCCTCATTTGATGCTCACTTGTGCTAGTGGTCTTGAGTTGACTTCTAATGTTCTCCATAGACCCATTGAGTTTCTGGGGAAGGTTCTTAATTTCCTGTTGACATTGTAGAGAGCCAAGCATTCACAGATCCATGTGTGTGGCATTGAGTCATAGGCTTTCCTGTAGTCAATCCAGGCTGTGCTGAGATTGGTCTGTCTGGATCTTGAGTCTTGAGCGACTTCTCTATCTACTAGGAGCTGGTGCTTAGAGACTCTGGTGTCGGTCCCAATGCCTTTCTGAGCTGGATTCATGTACTGGTTCATATGGTTCTGTAGCTTGGTGGCTATGATGCCTGACAGGAGTTTCCATGTTGTTGTAAGGCAGGTTATTGGGCGTTAGTTGGATAGAACTGTTCCTTTATGAGGATCCTTCAAGATCAGCACTGTTCTGCCTTGTGATAGACAGGCTGGGTGGTGGCCTTCTAGCAGTTGGCTCATATTCTTTGCCATGCGTTCATGTATCGCTGTTAATTTCTTTAGCCAGTAGGTGTGGATCATGTCTGAGCCAGGTGCTGTCCAGCTCGCTGTTGGATGTCTGCTTCTGTAATGGTGACTGGTTCTTGCTGTAGGTGGTTGCTGTGTTTCATTCTCAGATTTTGCAGCCACATTGAACTGGTGTTGTGTTTTTTTTTCCTTCTCCTATATGTCCCTCCAGTATTGTTCAGTCTCTGCTATTGGTGGAGTTGCTTCCTTTGTGCTGTTATTCTGTAGTTGGGAGTACACCTTGGATGGTTTTTTGGAGAACAGGCATTTATCATCTTGGCTTCAGCTTCTCTAGTAATACAATCAATAAATAAAAAAGAACGATGGTGTATTTACCTCTAAAAAAAAAAAAAAAAAAAAAGAATCCCATCTCCCCAAAACAATCAATGCGACATCAATATTACCTGAAACACAAAACTAAAAAAAAACATTATTTCCTTTAGAGAGGCATGGCGGAACAGATACTGTTTGTAAAGGAGTCTTGGCAAGATTCACATTCAAAAGCCAGTCTCCTATTGTGAATTCACTGATAACGTTATCTAGGAAAATACTGCCTGACACCAATGGCTTTTGGGCAATGGAAAAGATTCTGGGCAAGGACCTGTAAAAACTGAAATACAGAACAATAAGGGGATCCAGGAAAGAGGAAAAAAAAGAAGAATGTATCATATGTAAAACTGTAAAATAAAATGCAACTAGTTGAAAATAATTTACGTAAAAAATACCCTCTAAGAATACTATGCTATGCTAAATCATCATCAATTATGAACCACTAGATTCCGCACAGGCGATCACCATGGAAGTTAATATTTGTTTCACGTTGACATCCATCAATCCTTCATATAAAACATGTCCAGGGAGACTTTACAGCAAGCAAGAAACGGGACGGTTATATGAGAAGAGTTCCTGCCATTTAGATAGAAGACAAGTAACATTCTTCACCTTCAAGTAGAAATAAAATGTTATATAGAGTTATTGAGAACACTATATTTCAGGGCTCTTTGTTACCTATGGCAGTGTCCTCTGCTGTAGAGCTGGATGTCTCTGATGAAAAGTAAAATCAGAGCTAAAATAGCAAGCAAATCGTAATGGCTACCCAACAGTAGGTGAGATGTAATGATGCCTGTGTTGCTTGTTCAGGCACATTATTGTTCAGAATCATATAAATATTGATATAAAAAATATTATTATGTAGCTAAAAAAAAACAACATTTTAAAAACACAAAAACATTTGACTTTTGTCATCTTTTTCTGAGACCTAAAACTAATTTTTCCGTCATCGGACCGATACGAAAACTTTTTTTTTTTGAGTGCCATGCTGTAGTTTTTATTGATGCTACTTCGAGTACACAATATGTTTTAATTGCTTTTTATGTCATGTTTTAGGAAGGTGTGAAGACTGATAAATGGCAATTTTGTTTTTTTTCTAATTTTTTTTGCGCTTTACAATGTTTACCACAGTTTACTTAACTTTATAAATTTGATAGATCGGAATCTTACAGCCACAGCAATATAAAAATGTTTATATTTTTTTTCTACTGGGGGGGGGGTGATTCAAGCACAGATTATATATATATATATGAGTGGTGTAAATGAGATGGGATATACGAAGCATATAAGGAAACTCTGGATGAATACAAGACCAGCATGTCCATTGACTGAGAAACAACAAGTCACCCAACGTTTCAATATCATAAAGAGAAAGCTATTATCACAACTTGAGATGGATCAATGGAGCGCCCCGCAGGGCCTGGGGTTACTCGGCATTGGGCCGGTCAGGCTCTTTTAACCCCTTAACCCCCAAGGGTGGTTTGCACGTTCATGACCGGGCCAATTTTTACAATTCTGACCACTGTCCCTTTATGAGGTAATAACTCTGAAACGCTTCCATGGATCCCACTGATTCTGACTTTGTTTTCTCGTGAAATATTGTACTTCATGTTAGTGGTAAAATATCATAAAAATAACTTGCGTTTATTTGTGAAAAAAACGGAAATTTGGCGAAAATTTTGAAAATTTTGCAATTTTCCAACTTTGAATTTTTATGCCCTTAAATCACAGAGATATGGCACACAAAAAACTTAATAAATAACATTTTACATATATTTACTTTACATCAGCACAATTTTGGAACCAAAATGTTTTTTTGTTAGGAAGTTATAAGGGTTAAAAGTTGACCAGCGATTTCTCATTTTTGCAACACCATTTTATTTTTAAGGACATCACATTTGAAGTCACTTTGAGGGGTCTATATGATAGAAAATACCCAAAAGTGACACCATTCTGAAAACTGCACCCCTCAAGGTGCTCAAAACCAGCTTCAAGAAGCTTATTAACCCTTCAGGTGCTTCACAGGAATTTTTGGAATGTTTAAAAAAAAAAAAATGAACACAACTTTTTTTCACAAAAAATTTCTTCAGGTCCAATTTTTTTTTATTTTACCAAGGGTAACAGGAGAAATTGGACTGCAAAAGTTATTGTGCAATTTGTCCTGAGTACGCTGATACCTGATATGTGGGAGGGAACCACTGTTTCGGCGCATGGCAGAGCTCAGAAGGGAAGGAGCGCTGTTTGACTTTTTCAATGCAAAGTTGGCTGGAATTCAGTTCGGATACCATGTCACGTTTGGCGAGACCCTGACGTACCTAAACAGTGGAAACCCCCCACAAGTAACCCCATTTTGGAAACTAGACCCCCCAAGGAACTTATCTAGATATATGGTGAGAACTTTAAACCCACAAGGGCTTCACAGAAGTTTATAATGTACAGCCGTACAATTAAAAAATCATATTTTTTCCACAAAAACGATCTTTTCACCCCCAATTTTTGTTTTCCCAAGGGTAACAGGACCCTAAAAGTTATTGTGCAATTTGTCCTGAGTACGCTGATACCCCATATGTGGGCGTAAACGACTATTTGGGCACATGGCAGAGCTTGGAAGGGAAGCAGCGCCATTTGACTTTTTTGGCTGGAATTGAGATTGGACTCCATGTTGCGTTTGGAAAGCCCCCGATGTACCAAAACAGTGGTAAACCCCCACAAATAACACATTTTGGAAACTAGACCCCCCAAGGAACTTATCTAGATGTGTGGTGAGAACTTTGAACCCCCAAGGGCTTCACAGAAGTTTATAACATACAGCCGTACAATTAAAAAATCATATTTTTTCCACAAAAATTACTTTTCACCCTCAATTTTTATTTTTCCAAGGGTAACAGGACCCAAAAGTTATTGTGCAATTTGTCCTGAATACGCTGATATGGGGTATCATAGCTAGAAGTCAGCTGAGGGAGTTGTCATGGAAACGAGAGCAGCTGTGAGCAAATGACAGGGCAGTTAAAAACGTGAGGTAAAAAGATCTTTCTGGAAGATCCTGTCAGTTGAAGACAGGGAGCTGATCTGTAAGCAGATGGTGAGGGGCAGCTGATCTGTGAAGAAGGAAAAGGACATGAACAGAGACGGAGAGGCTCTGGGAAAGCTAAAATACTGCATATAGAAGACCCCTGAGCGAAGCTCTAATAGGGAGAAAAGGGATATCAAAGTCCTGGGCGGACAGGAGCTGTATGTCCTGCCGCTGAATCTGAAAGTACAGGGAATTGTAAATTCTTGTGCGACATTGCACACCTGAGGGCACAGCAGCAGATAAGGAGCCCGGGGCCGACTGTGAAAAGGACGGTACCCGTGGAATAAGAGTCAGTGATAAGCGGTCATAGAGGAGCACTTAGGAAGCAACCCAGGGGCAGACAAAAATGTCAGGTCTCCACCGCAGCTCCAGCCGAAAACCTCCAAAGGAGGATAGGAGCAATGAGAAAATGGAAACGGTCTTAGGAGCGCAGGAAAGAGACTCAGACAAGAGATGGGGTTAAACCACAACGCGTTTTGACGGAGGATCCGTCTTCATCAGGTGTAAGTTTATTAATGACATAGGGGATGGGGTATTTAAATGGGAGGCAGCCAATCACAACAGTCAAAACCATCACATGTTATGATAGTCACATGTTACGACAAGATGACATCATATATTAATAAAAAAAATTTAAAAAAACAACTTACATAAAACGTGAGATAAAACCGCATTAGGTAAACATGTTTTAAATGTATAAAATGTGCAAAAAGGAGCAATAAAATAATATAGATAAAATTAATGACAGGTTAGTAGACCAGTAAAAAGACCAATAAAAAAGCGAGAACCCATATTAATAATAAAAGCATGTAAACAATAGCATCTAGGTAAAACGCACTGATGCTAAAAAGGTAAATAAAGTTATCTGGTCACTTTATCTATAGTTATGCTGACAGCCGTACAGGTTAATGAAATCATCACACAATTGAGGGTTGCAGCATAGTTATAAACAGTGGAGTCCCACACACAAAGCGCAGAAGGAAGGTCCTAAATCCCCACCTGGCAAGGTGGATCCACTGAATGCCTCCAGGCGAGCCGGACTCATTCCATCACCTGTATGTGGTACTCCGGATTGCAACCAATTACCAGTAAAAGGTAAAGAAACTGCACCTCTCTGTGTCCTCCTCTCATTTCTCTGCACCCCAACGTTCACAGCCATTTTGACTATTAATCTAACCTTTTGCCCTGGGACTATTGCTCTACCTGTGGAGAGCTATTTTCACCTCAGCTGCGCCACATCAACAGTCTCAGGGGAACAAGTGGGGCGCTCCACGAGGACCATGCAATGCAGATATGTGAGTGCAGCCTTTCTTTTCAGCAATAAAGAAAGAACTTTATTGATCATTTATGATCCAATACACCGGGGTCATTCCCTTGTGCCTGTATCCTTCCAAAATTATACTTGTGGTAGTCGGTCAGAACAGCATAAGGTCATGTTTCCACGTAGCGGAAACGTTCAGTATTTGCTGCGGATTGAACGCTGCTTCCTGCCGCAGCGTTTAATCCACAGCGGCCAGATGTTCCAGCATAGTGGAGGAGATTTTATGAAATCCCGTTTTCACTATGCTTTCGAATTTGCGAATGACACACCCGCTAAACCGGACATGGGGCACGTCTTTTTAGACCTCAGCATGTCTGTTTACCTTGCGGAGACGATCAGTCTCCGCAAGGTTAACAGCCTACACTATGGATATGCTGCGGTGATTCCGGATGTGTTCAATGAGCACATCCAGAATCACCATGCGTACAGAAGGGGGTGGGGCTATGGGCAGAGCGGGGTTTCCGCTCCGTTCAAAGCACTGAGATTACCGTACGTGGAAATGTACCCTGAGACAGCAAGTCATCAAATTGTCTGACTGCTGAACATCTTACATATTCATTAGTAGAAATGACCAAATGTATTTGATTAGAACTGAATTCTTGCATTTTACTAAAATTTGTACTCTCCACGATACATAGTTTTTGCAAATCGCTCTGTGCAAATTCAGCAAAATAGCGACCATCTGCAGCAGCCAATGTGCTCAACTGTAAAGAACAGGAAAAAAGTAGGAAAAAAAAAAAAAGATTTGACTCACTGCTCACCTGTCCCACAGCCTGCCCTCCGATTCCTCTGTGCCTCTTCTTTTTACTTTCCCTTGTTGCGCATATCCTATTCTGCCTGCTTCACTCTGCTCTTCTGGTGCTAACTAGGCCTGAGACATCACTGCGCCATGCCATCGTGGCCTAGTGAGTGCCTTTACACGTTGTTTTGTTACAACGTCTGCCACAGCAGCATAGCACGTAGAGGCGTCAGAGGCCTATTAGGTGACATAGAATGAAGCACATTGAAGAAGATGCGAGCAACAGGGGGAGAACTTGATGCTCTTTAATGTGAATTGAATTTCCCATCTGAATTCACATGATTTTCCAGAATCAAATCTTGTCAGATTCAGTTATCATTGTTTAGTAGTCTTTTAATGCTTAAAAGAGTTGTCCAGTCCATATCGATAAGTCTGCAGTCACTCACTGTGACTGAAGACTAATGAATCCTTCTAGCACACACACTGCGCTGCGAGAATTCTCCAATTTCTGAGCTCTGACCTGTATGCCTTATACATATTCCCGGACAGCGCCCGTCCAGTAGTTACGCCTTTGCTACATACACTTATATGGAGCGAGACTGAGCCCTCTAGTCTCAGGGTATGTTTCTAGTCATCTCAAGTGTATGGAGCGAGGCTGCGCCTACTAGTCTGGCTCTGCCTGGGAGTATGTATAGCTCATGCATACCCTCTGGTCCCAACTCAGAAACAGGCAAATCCCTGAAGCACACAGTGCGTGTGCTGGGGGGATTCATATGTCTGCAGTTACACAGAGTGACTGACTGCAGACTTACGATTTGGGCCAGACAATCCCTTTAAGCTTCTGGATGCAGCTGATATCCAGTAATCATACATTCACCCATGCTTGACACCAAAGGCTCTCTTTAGATTGGAAAGTTGTTTTCTTTCTATTTTTTTTTAGCAGTGTCCTTGGTGTCTCATTGTATTGATTTTTAGCAGTTTCACTTTTCTCCACCTGGGCTTGAAGAAAAAAAAAATTGATTGATTTGACATAGCTGCTGGCTTCTTCATCCTCATGTACACAAGGATGTACTGCATGAAGCTGACATATTGAATTAGTGCTGCTGTTGCTATCAAACTATCATCCATTGATTACATCCATAATGTAGCCTGTAACACATTTATCAAATAGTTTATCTTTTTCATTTGGGAAGATTTTTTTTTTCAACAGAGCTTGAATTTTTCAGTATCCTAGAAACATAAGGACTTCGTAAGGACACAATGGACCTTTGTTTTTAAAAGTGTTTCTATGGCATTGAAATACCTCAATGACCTTTTAATTAGTGAATCTGGGCAAAAACAGTGAGATGTGGCCTGTAACTTGAACAGGAAACTATCATCTAAAAATGACCTATTGTTTAGATCAGGTTTTTGTGTTTAAATGTATTTTTTTTTTTTTTATAATTTTGGCAATTTTCTTATTTTTACATATCACAATCTGTAGTTAAAAAACAAAGAAGCACACAAACAAATTTTGCCATTTTCACGCTGACCAATGAAGCTCTTCTAAACTTTAACTTCCTTTTGTATCAGGAAATAACACATGTACATAGCCACAGTATTCAGACCCCAATGCTGTTTTTTTCCAGTGAAGTCTAATGAGCGTGTAGAAAAGTCAATGTGGAGGAAGGGGGAGCAGGGTCAGCTGTGACATCGCCTATTGTGATTGGTGGATCCTGTGTTATCAGCTGTGCATAAAACTATTATCTGTCATTGTATGCCTGCCTATGATGATAAGGAGCCTGCTGTAAACTCTTCCTAGAAGGAGAAGTATGAGGCTAAAAAATCCCCAATGACCATTGTGAAAATTACAAGAATACTAATTTATTTATTTAAAAAAAATGAAATGGGGAAAAAAATTGCCATTTTTTTAAATATGTAACGCAAAAACCTATTTTAAACAATAGGTCATTTTGTGATCATAGCTTTCTGTTCATGTGAGTGATGTTCCAAGTTGAAATTAAGTTGGCTAAAAATGATGCATTTGAACTTTATTCCACCTAGCGGCCATTAATGGGTAATGTACTGTAGTTTTGTCCAATTGATCCGCTGTCTTTTGCTGATGATTGTTTTCCCCTAAACACATTTGTTTTTTTTTTTTATATATATACACAAAGGGAAATAAAAAGCTTCAAACTCCTTAGGTCATAAAAGGATAAGAACGTTATGAACTCAATCTCTGCTATAAATGTCCTACTAATGATAGTAAACGCTGCTTTCTAGATGTGACCAGAAGTACGCTGGGATAGGGACTAAGGCAAAGCGAGCAGTATAATATGTAATTTATAAAGAGAGGTATAGTGTAGGTCTTGGTATAAAACCTGACATCATAGTTATGCATCGTTTCACCTAGGGTAGTAAAGAGTTCAGAAGGTAGCGTCTTTTTCTAACAACCTTGTTCCATTACATTGATTAAAGTGAGCAATAAAAGGAGTGAAGAAAAATGCTTTCATCTTGACTATCACAATTACCTGAGAATAACACTGTCAGCACATTTTTGTTAATAGACTGTTGCATCTCAGTGAGAGTACGAAACCCTTACTAATGTTTGATAATACGGGACGCAAATCCCAGAGCATTTCCGGTGATTTTGCAGATTACCAGGCTTTGATGACTACAAGGCAGCAGCTTCAGTCTTGAATGAAATTTCTTGTGTATATTAGTAATTTGCTTGTTAATTATGTCCGTGTCCTCGTGAATTTCAAGAATAGCAATGTCAGGACATAGAACAAGCATAAACAGAGATAGCTGCACAGAAAGAAATTACCGTAGTTCACAGGAGCTAGTCCTTCCTGAATGATAATAGACTTTGTATGCTCTATAGAGCTCATGGATATGATACTCATAGCTCACTATTATTTTACTGGGATTTGCCATTTTATAATCCAAAGGACCTAAACACTTTAGCTTTGGTCATTTATACCAATCAGCTATATCATTAATGCCACCTGTGTAGGCCCTTTTTGTGTAGCCAAAACTGCTGTGACCCATTGAGTATTGTGTTGTGTTAGGCATCAAGATGTTAGAAGCAGGTCCTTTAATAATGCTTGTAAATTTTGAGGTGGGACTTCCATGGTTTGGACTTTATTTTCCAGCACATTCCACAGATGCTTGATCAGAATGCCATTTGGAGTGAAGGTCAACACCTTGAATGTTTCGCTGTTCCTTTAACCATTTGTGAACAATGGAATTTTGTTAGCAGTGTTCTGCTGAAAGAAGCCACTGACGTTAGGGAATATCATTGCAGCTCAATGGTTGGCACTGTTGCTTTGTAGCACTGGGGTCTTGGGTCAACATTTGCATGGATATAGTAATAGCCTGGACTGCATGCCACCTCACAGGTTTAGGGGAGGGCTTCATGACTCGGGAGGGATGCTAGGCCCGGTTTCATTGTATAAGGGGTTAACTTTTTGGGAGTGATTGGTGTGGGTAAACGTAGAGGAGGGGAATGAGAAGTGAAGGGGTTTGAGGGTCTTTTTGGTTTTGTTAGTGGGAGGGACTGATGTGGGGGTAGATAGGTCAAGAAAGAGGCAGGCATTGTGCACCTGGACTCCAGACTTACATCTTTGCGCCTACGCACCCTCTTTTGTTGGTCCTATTATGGGTTGGCAAGTAGTAAGGGGATTTGGAAATTATTCTTTTGTCGCAGCAGTAGGTGGAAAAGAAGGGGGGACCTTGGAAGGTGGTGGATTGCTCCGGACAGGAGAGAGCCCAGTACAGGGTCGAGTGACCCGCATGGAGTAGTTGCAATAGGGAAATTTGGAACTTTCATTCCATGCCCCCCTCCTTTTTGGGTGGTTATACTGTGTATTATTGGGATTTTTATGTTATTTAATGTTATTTTGATAAATGAGCCTGCTGTGGCCTTTTTGCATCCAACATCACACAGTGGTATATTATTTTAGGTAAGAGGTTGGTAAAGGGTTAATTGTGGGCTGTTTAGTCATACAATTCCAGAGTCATGTATGTTCTCCCAGTTTCTTTTTTGAGTGGGTTTCTTCCCGGTCGTCCGGTTTCCTCCCTCACTCCAAAGACCTACTGATAGGGAATTTAGGTTGTGATCCCCAGAGGTGACCGTGACGACAATGTTTGTAAAGCACTGTGGAATATGATGGTGCTAATAATAAATGCAGTTGTCATGAATGGGTGCTTTTCATGGTACCTTCTCTGCCACAGGTAAGCAATGGACATGTAACCAGCTGACCGCATTATTTAAAAGTTAGTGTGATTTATGAGAGCAGACCATTTTCTCTCATTGTTCAATTCTAATGCTTACATGTACATTGAGGGTGCTTTTGGCTGTGAATACCTGTCAGCTGGCAAACTCCTCAGTCTGTGGCTGCGGGGCTTCATACATTTCATGATGCCGCACTGGGTGTTATGACACCTTTCTGCTACAACCAGCTTTTTATTCAACACATATACATTTTTAAAAAGAGCTGTCATTGTAATAAAAAAAAAAAAGACCTAGACGTAGAGGCTATTGAACTACGTAGATGCCTCTATTCTTTCACAACACTATCAAGTGCTTTAATCCTGATGGCATCCTGTTTAGGGGCAAATTCCCCAGTTGCCCACACAATTGGGAACAGGGTGCCAGATAATGGCAGCTTGAGGTGTCGCTGGAGCTTATGTGATCTTTACAATTTTTTTCCGATTTTTGGTCCTTTCGGTGCGGTTTTGAATGAAGCTTATTTCTTTTGAACTTATCGTGTAGATTGTGAAGTGTGTTCCTTTACATGTGCCCTTATCACACACCTTCTTTTCTCTTGTTTGGCAAGTGGGTCTATTATTATGGCTGTCGCTAGATATGAGCAAAAAGATTTGTACTACCTTGGTTCAGCATCCACCTTGATACTGTGAACTTCCTCGGCCGACTATCGAATGACAGCCTACCGGCAATTACTGGGCCTATGTGACGCTATGATATTAAGGTGCAGTGCCAGCTTGACGTCACGTGAGACCTCGCAGTTACACTTAGGGGCCAAAATTTAAGGAGCAGAAAAGACTACCAGATAATTAATGTTTTGTTGCTTCAGAGTTTCCCATTACTGTTCAGTAACAAGGCCATGTCATAATGTGTTACGTGTCTACCCTGAATGAACCTGGCTTATTCCTTTTTCTACACTACAATAATATGTGCACCTTATATACCTTTTGTGATTTCTTTTTTCAATTTCCTTTTACTGCTCAGGTAGACTTTACCATGCTATTGCCATATGTTTCCCATCCATCAAGTCAGCCGGCCATATCTGAAGCACTGGCTCCTCATCATCTTTCTGACTTCACATCTGCATTAGAGATTGTTAAATTATTTCACAGCACCACAACAACTTTAGAATAAATGGCCTCAGGCAACACACTGCTACTGCGTAACTTCAGAGATAGCGCCCTGTAATTTGTCTGAACGCTACTTGTCTGCATGGGATTTCTTTTCAAATGATTAATGAAGCTACACTACATTCAGCGATGCTCTGGCAGGTCAGTTTTTGGCAAAATGTGTAATAATTATCAGTTTTATCGTGAAGCGCACATTAGGGCAGATACTTTTTTAATATCGCCTTTTCGTACTTCATTGAAGCCTGTATTCACATCACGCTCATTCTTTCTGTCAAGCAGTCCTTTTAGGGGGATAGCCTAAAATAGTAGTCAGATGTGACCATCGAAGTGAAGATCAACTGGAGAATAACCTTTCCTTTTTGTACTCCATTTGTCATAGCGAAACACGCGTCAGGTGTGGTGGGTCCCTGGCTCTACAGGTAAATATTATTATTATTACACGGTACTCCTTCAGTGCCTAATACACCTCCTATTCCCAGCCATACCCACCTTTTTCTCCTGTACTTGTTCCTTCCCCATTCTTTGTCAATACTTTTATATATTATTATTATAACAATAATAATATAATATACAATTATTGTGTTTTTATATTAACCATAATAAAAATTGCTATTTTAGTTTTTCTAAAAAGTGTTGTGCTTTTTGTGTTTTCTATATTTTTTTTTTGCTTTTTTGGCTATGATATATTTGATCGAGGTTCTTTTGGTGTGGGTGAAATAATTATTCAACACATCACCAATTTTCTAAGTAAATGTATTTCTAAAGGTGCTGTTGACATGAAATGCTCCCCAGATGTCAGTAACCATCCATTGAATCCACACAGGCAAAAAAACCCCACAAACCATAGATGTCCATAAATCAAGTTATTTGTGATAATGAGAGATGATACAGGGAAAAAGTATTGAACACTCTTACCGAATTTTTTTTTAACCCCTTCATTCCCAGGAGATTTTCCGTTTTTTTTTTTGTTATAATTTTTTTTCTCCCATTCAAAGAGCCTTAACTGTTTTATTTTCCTGTAAATATGGCTGTATGAGGGCTTGTTTTTTGTGAGACGAGTTGTACTTTTGATTGACAAGATTCATTCTACCACATAATGTACTGAAAAGCAAGAAAACCATTTCAAGTGCGGTGAAATTGCAAGAAAAAGTTAAATTCCACAATTGTTTTATAACCATAATCCATATGGTTATTTTATTTTACAATCATGTTGTGACTGGCAAATACACCTTATAAGAATACCCCATTTTTATGTGAACATTCTATTCAACACTGGTATA
Source organism: Dendrobates tinctorius (assembly GCF_039654945.1). NCBI lineage: Eukaryota > Metazoa > Chordata > Amphibia > Anura > Dendrobatidae > Dendrobates > Dendrobates tinctorius. Next base: position 1,082,610 of record NW_027361728.1, on the reverse strand, counting down.
ACAGATGTTTAGGTGTGAAATGCTTGATTTTCTGTTATCTTACCGTGATTACCAGATAAGTTTTCTTATTTATATCACACACAGGGCCCAGTAAGGTTACACATGACTGGATTAATAGGTTATGAGCCTTGAGATTCTTGTATACAGGTTACGCCTGTCTGCTCATTAGTCTGTTTTGATTGAGCCTTTACTTTAGTTCTTTGGCAAGTGTTTTGAGATGATTACTTTCCAATGCACACCCTACCAAATGTACCATCTTCAATCTTCAATTGCTTGTGTCCATTGTTATAGCACTTTTTTTGCACAATGCACTTTTTGATGTTATTTTGAACTTTTTTAGAATTTTCTCTTTAAAAGTTATATTTTAAACCCATCTTGCTATTCCATTTTCCATGTAATTTGGGTCTATTTACCTAACTTCTCCTACTGTATAAATGTTGTTGAGCAAACGTTAAACGTGGTTGAACATTCTTTTTGTTCAGCAGTGGAGTCTTGCGTGGTGAGCGTGCATACAGGCCATGGACGTTGAGGGCATTACTGTTGTACCTACAAATGTACCTGCTGATTCCAGGTCTTTCTGTAACTCTCCACAGGTGGTACTTAGGTCTTGGAAAGTTATTCTGATTGTTTTCACTCTTCTGTCTGAATTCTTGCGGGGAGCACCTGATCATGGCCGGATTACAGTGAAATAAGGTCTTTCCACTTCCTGATTGTTGCCCCAACAATGCTCACTGGGACTTTCAGTAGTTTATAAATTATTCCATAAACGATCCCATAAGTGTGTTTTGTAACAATAGGGTTGTGAAGGTCTTGAAACAGCTCCACTGGTTTTACTGATCATGAGATGTCTTATGTGGCACCTTGGTAATGAGACATCTTTTTATAGGTCATCAGTTGAATCAGCTGATATTATTTTTCACTAAGAGGCAGGATTGACTTCTAATTATTGTTAGATTTCAGCTGCTGTCATGACTTTTCATGCCTTTTGGCACCTCTCTTTCTTGATGCGTTCAGTACTTTTTCCCTGGTTTGATTTCTTTGCCTATGTGGATTGAATGGGTTACCGATATCTGCTTAGAATTTCATGTCAATAGCACCTTTAGAAATATATTTACTTAGAAAATTGGTGATGTGTTCAATCCTTTTTTCACCTAGTGTATATTGAATTGTCATTCTTTCTTGATTGCATTACCTTTACTTTAGCCTTTGTTCTGTGTCTGTGATTTCTGTGATTGTATCAATTAACCTTGTCCTATTTTTCTCACAAAAATAGCCATTTTTCCAGGAAGCATGGGCTTATATTCACCCATATTAGACAGCTTCTGTCTGCTGATTTATGCTTCCAATGTGAGAAAAATCTTGATTTCTTAAAGGATCTTCTTGCTTGTTCTCCTTGTTGTTCAGTATTCTCTAAAGTCTTCATCAGAGCTATAGTTCAAAAGCATGAATTGTTCATCTGCTCCAATTTTTTTTGGCCAGCTTTCTCTTCACAAAGAGATACAGAAAATGCCATGGCCTAAAGAAATACTAAAAAATTCTGCAATTAGTTTTTTTGGCACTTGAGAGAACATTGGGAATATTTCAGCTTCAGTCTGTTAAAATGGTTCCACAGAGAAATATTACACAAATACAGTAAAAATGCTGATAAATTAGGATCTTTCCACAGCTTGTTAATAATAATAATAATAATAATAATAATAATTTTTATTTATATAGCACCAACATATTCCGCATCACTTTACAATTAAGCGGGGACATGTACAGACAATAAATTCAATACAAGTTAAGACAATTTAAACAGTGACATTAGGAGTGAGGTCCCTGCTCGCAAGCTTATAATCTGCAAGGAAATGGGGTGGGGGACACAGTAGGTGAAAAGTGCTTGTTATTTCAGGTCTGGCAATTATAATAAATAGGGATTTTCATATAAAGCTGCATGATCCGGTCATCAGCCCGTGTGTTTAAGTGCAATAGTCAAGTATGAAGTGCAGTTATCGTGTGCATGGAGGGTGTGGAGACAGATGAATAGTAGGGTGCAGATTCAGAATAATATTTGGAAGGAGGGAACAGGACAAAGTTAGTTTACTGAGTAGTTCATGTGGTAGGCCTGTTTTGAAGAGATGGGTTTTCAAAGCACGCTTGAATAGGTCGGGGCTAGGTATCAGTCTGATCGTCTAGGGAAGTGCATTCCAGAGAGCTGGCGCAGCACGAAAGAAGTCTTGGAGACGGAGGTGCGAGGTTCGGATTACGGGGGATGTTAGTCTTAGGTCATTTGTAGAACGGAGGGCACGTGTAGGGCGATAGACAGAGATGAGAGAGGAGATATAAGGCGGTGCAGAACTGTGGAGAGCTTTGTGCTGAGAGAGATGAGTTTATACTGGACCCTGTAGCGAATAGGTAGCCAGTGTAATGGCAACAATAATCCCATAGATGAAAAATGGTGTGGAGACCAGGGACAACCTTGCTCCAACAACATATGCATAAGCTCAAGAACTGATATAGAAACCAGTAGGAGCAAAAGAGCATGCAATCACTTAATTATAAAAAATATCAAAATTCTTTATTAAATAGCAATAGTACAATACAAATCACAATGAAGTGCTCATGAATAAGTGTGGGCAATAGATCCGAAGAAGTACCCCCTCAACCTCCCCAGGATGGAAAACCCGGCAAGTAACACAATTTGAAATATAGCACATATCCTGTCACATATCATAGTACCAGAGGACTGAATCATTGCAAGTCACTGGCCAGATAGGATTCCAGTGCTACCTTCTATGAGGGCATGGTGAAGGTATACCATAGAAAATGTGCCCACAAAGGTTGCAGGGAAAGCCATATGGTGACTTACCAGGGAGGGGAGGGAGAGCCCAGCCATGGAACCCCCGACGCGCGTTTCGCGACTTCCCCCGCCGCTTTGTCAAGGAGGAGATTGCACTAAGTGTCCCAGTAGGGCCTTGAAATAGCCCTTGACCCCGGTCATGTGTCCGGTATCCACCAATAGCGATGGCGCTTGTGGCGCATGCACCATGGCATCTGCAGGTCCTTCACTGTAGCCCGGCACAAGATGGAGGCATCGGTGAAGCGGCTGGACAGAAATATGACCATGGCTGCCGCATTCAAGATTGATTGGAGAGGAGAAAGCTTGGTAAGAGGGAGACCGATCAGAAGAGAGTTGCAGTAGTCCAGACGAGAATGAATAAGAGCGACAGTAAGAGTCTTAGGCCTGTTTCACACATCCGTTTTTCAGCTCAGTCGAAATCCGCTAAAATGGCAGAAAACGGATCCGTAGGCGGATTGAAAGAAACGGGTGGCATCGGACCGTTGTGTTGGCGGATCCGTGTACGGTTGAATTTTAAAGGAACCCGCCAGACCGGGATTTAGGGTTAAAATTCCGGCAAAGGCAATTCTTCCGGGCAAATGCGGATCCTGCCACCGAAAAAACGTTTCAGTGTCCGTCCAGTCATGTCAGCGGATCTGTGAAAAAACGGATCATACGAATGACCATCCGTCAAGATCTGCCGATAATGCACATCAATGGGAAGAAAAACGGATCCGCCAAGAAAAATGTTGGATCCGTTTTTTTTGCAAAACGGCGGATTTTGACTGATGGTGACAGACGGATGTGTGAAAGAGGCCTTAGCAGTTTCAAAGGTGAGAAAAGGTCGGATTCTGGAGATGTTTTTAAGATGCAGGTGACAAGAGCGAGTGAGTGATCGGATATAGGGAGTAAAGGAATGTTCGGTGTCGAATATGACTCCAAGACAGCGGGCATGCTGCTTGGGAGTAAGGCTGTGTTCACACACAGCGTTTTTTTAGCGGTTTTTACCGCGGTTTTCACTATAAAACTGCTAAATATCAACTTCCCAGTCATTTCTATGCATTTTGCACTTTTTGTGCACATTGATGCGTTTTTTACCGCGAAAAAAACGCATCACGGTAAAAACCGCAGCATGCTAATTAATTTTGCGGATTTTTCCGCGGTTTTGGCTTCTTCCATGCGGTTTGAAACTGCTGCGGAAAAATCGCATCAGAAACGCATCAAAACCGCGCAAAAACCGCCACGGAAAAATAGCTGTTTCTGGGAAGGGATTCGGGTTTTTGAGCAGAAATTTTCTGCAACGTGTGCACTTAGCCTTATGGTTGAACCCTCCAGGGTTATTTCGATGTTAGGTAGAGTGAGGTTAGAGGGGAGAAACACAAGACGTTCCGTTTTGGAGAGATTTAGTTTCAGATAGAGGGAGGACGTGATGTTAGAGACAGCAGACAATCCTTGGTATTTTGAATTAGGGTAGGGGTGATGTCAGGGGAAGAAGTGTATAATTGGGTGTCATCAGCATAGAGATGATACTGGAACCCAAATCTGCTGGTTGTCCAATAGGGGCAGTGTATAGAGAGAAGAGGAGGGGGCCTAGGACTGAGCCCTGCGGGACCCCGATAGTAAGGGGACGAGGAGAGGAAGAGGAGCCGGCAAAAGATACAGTGAAGGAGCGGTCATAGAGGTAGGAGGAGAACCAGGAGAGGGCTGTGTCCTTGAGGCCTATAGAGCAGAGTGAGGAGGAGCTGGTGATTCACAGTGTCAAATGCGGCAGAGAGATCCAGGAGAATCAGCAGGGAGCAATGACCTTTCGATTTAGCTGTTATTAGATCATTAGAGACTTTAGTGAGGGCAGTTGCAGTGGAGTGTAAATAGTGGAAACCAGACTGTAAGGGGTCGAGAAGAGAGTTATCCGAGAGATAGCGGATTAGACGGGAGTAGACCAAGTGTTCCAGGAGTTTAGAGATGAAGGAAAGGTTAGAGACAGGTCTGTAGTTAGCAGTGCAGTTCTGGTCCAGGGATGGCTTTTTAAGTAAAGGTTTATGATGGCATGCTTAAATGAGGAGGGAAATATACCTGAAGAAAGAGAGAGGTTAAATATTTTAGTCAGGTGAGTGGTGACCACTGGTGAGAGAGACTGCAGGAGATGTGAAGGAATGGGGTCACTTTTGCAGGTTGTAGGCCGAGCAGAAGTGAGGAGCTTGGAAACTTCTTCTTCTGAAACAGGCTCAAAGATGTCTACTGAGCTTGAGGTGCGGCAGGGAAGGGGATCCAGGCACTGAGGAGATTGGGCTCAGATATCCTGATGGATGTGGTTGATTTTTTTCTAGGAAATAAGTGGCCAGATCCTCACCGCTGAGGTTGGTGATGGAGGCCTTTACTTTAGGTTTCAGGAGGGAGTTTAAGGTTTTAAAAAGTCGTTTTGGGTTGTTGGATAGTGAGGTGATGAGGGTGGTGAAGTAGGATTGTTTGGCCAGATGAAGGGCAGAGTTATAGGTTTTGAGCATGAACTTATAGTGGATGAAGTCTTCTCCTAAGAGAGATTTTCTCCACTGCCGCTCTACACACCTTGAGCAGCGCTGAAGAAAGCGTGTTTGCATTGTGTGCCAGGGCTGCCGTTGTCTGTGTCGGGTCTTTCTGCGTGTAGAAGGTGCTGCTTCATCTAGGGCATTCTTCAGTGTATTATTGAAGTGTGACAGTGCTAAGTCTGGACAGGAGAGGGAGGAGATGGGGGCTAAAGATGTGTGGAGATTGTCCATAAGCTGCTGGGTATTCCGATAAGTGTGGTAAGTGGGAGTGTCCGAGAGCGGGAGAGGGGAGTTAGTAAAGTCATGCAGCGAGCTGGGATGGGAGAAAACCAGGTCCAGAGTATTCTAGTCCTCAGGTGTAGGAGAAATAGTAAACTGTGAGAGGCCGAATGAAGAAGTTATACAAAGAAGATGAGAGGCAGATTGGGAGAGGGGATCATTGATGGGGATGTTAAAGTCTCCCATGATGAAGGCCGGGATGTCACAGGATAGAAAGTGAGTAAGCCAGGTGGCAAAATGGTCTAGAAACTGGCGGGAAGAGCCTGGAGGAGAAGGGCTTAAAGAGTCTGACGGCGTGGACTTCAAAGGAAGGAAATGTAAGTGAGGGAACCGGGGGGATGACCTGGAAAGCACATTGTGATGAGAGGAGCAAACCAACACCTCCACCCTGTCTGTTCTCAGGTCTGGCGGTATGTGAAAATTTCAGCCCACCAAACGAGCGAGCGGCAGCAGCGGTGGTGTCTGAATGCTGGATCCAGGTTTCTGTAATAGTCAGAAGGTTAAAGGAATTAGAGAGGAAAAAATCATGAATGTAAGTTAGTTTGTTACACACAGACCGTGCATTCCAGAGAGCACATTGGAAAGCAATAGGAGAAGGCATGCACTGAATGTTAATAAGATTAGCAGGGTTTCTATATGCAGCTGGAGGAGAGTAAAGGCCCCGTTACATTTAGCGATGCACCAGCGATCCCGACCACGATATGACATGGTCAGGATCGCTGGTGCATCGCTAAATGGTCGCTAGTGAGCTGCCAAACAGGCAGATCTCACTAGTGATGCAGCTGCGGTCGGCGATCGTACTCACCTGTCAGATGCGGCGAGGGTGACCATCCTCCGCCCGCGTCCATGGCTGGCTCGCTCGGCGGCGCCAGCAGGAAGCCGACGACGAGAAATGGACCAGGCCGAATTCGCGCCATCTGCGATAGCCAGCGGGGGAGCCGGTCGGAGGTGAGTATCACATGTAGCGATATCGCTAGTGATATCGCTGCTGCGTCACAAAATCGGTGACGCTTTAGCGATATCGCTATGTGTAAAGGGCCCTTAATGTATACTGGTGGAGGGAGGCCCAGGGTTGGGGGAGATGTCGCCTGCAACTAGTAAAAGGAGAAAAATCAGAAAGAGCAGGTGGTGGGATGAGAGATAGCTTAGCTATTTAAAAGTATATTGGCTACTTAGAAGTCCCCTGTAAAGTTAAGAGTTACTTTAATATGTCTATTACTATTAGCAAATTTTTAATACACGTCTGATGACATGTTCAGTGGCGCATTGGTCGAGGCTTGACTTTTAAATGATCATTGTCTTATGTATTTTGTTGGCTGCCAATAACACCTATATCTTGTTTAGGTTCTCATTCTGTAATGAGCAATATAAAGGGACTTAATTTATATTGGTTCAAAATTCTGATATGCGGTTATTTTAAATAACGATAACGTCACAAGTCAACAATTTCTATTGCTACTTGGGGATATCTTTAATAATGGTTAATAACTAACAGAACATTGACCACTAAACAAGACTTCTATGAGTTGGAATTTATTAGTGTTGCCTTCAGTTATTAATGTAGTGATATCTCAAACATTTGGCAGCAATGTGTGATTTATAGTATCTTCAGTTGGTTACTTAGACCTTTATAACTTTAATTCCAAAACCTTTTTGCTTATGGCTAAAACTGTTGCTTTTGGAAACAGATGAGAGTAATTTAGATTGAGCGGTATAAGGTGATATTTAGTTTTGTAAGACTAAGTGTGAATCGTTTTATTGGGTAACATTTGTTATCTTTCCCCCGACTGCTGAAGTAACCCAGCCGTATCTTTCTAGTAAATAGCCGCTGCTGCATCCATCGCTGGTGAGATCTGCCTGTTTGGCAGGTCACTAGCGATCATTTAGCGATGCACCAGCGATCCTGACTGGGTCGTATCGTTGTCGGGATCGCTGGTGCATCGCTGAATGTAACGGGACCTAATCCCTCAGTAGTCCTCTAAACACCATCTATTATCCCATCCACGACAAGCAAGTATGAAAAATCCACTTTAGAAATAAAGCCAAAGTGTCAATAGTAGATACTCAATGCTTGATGAGGTATGAAGTAAGTCCTACTTTTTCTGTAGGCACTCGGCTCCACTTAACTTTATCATCAATCATCGCGTGTATGCAGAAAATGTGGACTGATCTCATTATCAAGAATATGTAACTACTGTACATTGTCATTTTATTAAAGGGGATTGGAGAAGAGTAGCTAACCATAAACTAAGAATATCTACGTTACTTGCATCCTGCACAGTTATATTTTACAAAAGGAACATAGAGAACTATATTGTGCTGGCCATACGTATTATCAAGATATATTCGGAACACGTTTATTTTGGTGGGAACCAGTTGACCATCTACTGTGTATAGAATCACCCCAAATGTTCGCCCAACTGCAGATGTCGAGAGAGATAAGGACCAGGCACTTGGATATTAATTGCTTGATCTTTTAGTTCCCAGGGTGATAAGGGCATAATAGCGCCCTATTACTACCGAGAACACATGCAGTTTGATGCTGGTCATACACATGAGAAAGCTGGTGGCCATAAGTTCTTTTGGAAGACCGCCATCTGTCTCTGGTTCCCCATAAACATGAGCGCTTGGCTCAGCTGAGCATTCATGTGTTTGCATTGAGGAGAAGAGGGTAAAACGTACATAATGTGTATGGGGCCTTTTAGTCCTGGACTGCATTTATATGGAGGTAGGGAAAGAGATATCGTAGTTGACAGCTCTCTAATGTTTATAACAGGAAAACAAAAAAAGGTTTTAATCTAAAATACACAGCTTCTCCAAGGAAAATTTTGTGCATAAAAATTTACATCATTGTAATGACAGATTTATGTCTAGTGCTAAGATTTATTCAAACATAACTTGTCCTCTCATCCAAGGTATTTTGCAATATTGATATTTTATATTGCAGAGTGTTTACTTATCGCAGAGGATGGTGTAAAAAAAATGGCTTACTGAATTGTTACAACATGCCCAAAATGCTTGAGACATAATTGATCTAATACTTATGCATTGCTTCGTATAGAAGTTAAAAAGGTGCTGAACTGTGAAAGATAATTGCTTATTTCCCAATGATGAATACATACCATCAATGGGAATCTTAGTTGTTGAAATGACTAAAATGTTGTGCTATGCTCAGCCATTGTTTGTAATAGGGGTTTGCTCAGTTTTCTTCAGGAGTGCACCGCTCCTCTGTCTTCCAGCTTCATGCTTGCCGGGGGCGGTGCGCTTCTGAAGATTGACAAGTCAGACAAGTATCATGGTGGTTCTGTGCTGTGCTATGAACTATGCTCTCTCCCATGCTGTTAGCAGAGTCAGCTCTGCGTATGGAGTATAGGAGTAGCAGAGATGGACATCGATGCGGCTAGCTGCTGAATGGCACTTGCAAGCTGTACAGCAAAGACCGGTACACTATACAGTTAAAAATCCTTCTGTTCTTGAGAATGGAGAGGATTTTTAAGTACTTTTTTTTAACCATTAGGAATGAAAATGAGAAAATCTCTTAAGGGGAAAGCTCATAGGTAATTCCTTGTCTATGCTGCATTTATGCAGCTTATCTGGGGGTTTCTTCTGAATCCCCATGAAATTTCGATTGAGATGAACCTCCAACAGAGCCATACTGCTATTGCATGGACAAAGTTGGCACAAAAACACAGTCTGCTACATTCTTGGGCTTATTTGAAAATAAAGACACTTTCAGAAATAGTCACAAATGGAATTCGGTGGAAATCTGTTCAAGTCATGGACGTCTATGGCTTCATCATGTGTTGTCGACTGTCTACTGTTTTTTTTGGGGGGGGGATTCAGATAGAACCCTGGACGCACTGCATAAACACAGGGCCTCAGACTTATAAAACTTGGACTTCTTTGATATCATGTATGGATAAAGACAGTTGTAAACATTTGAATTGCATTATCCTTGTAAGGCACCAAGACATATAGAACTTGTAGCTCGTGGAATGCAGTTAAGGCATTATACCACCATACATGAGTCATTTTGTTCTCATAGACTTTCACTATGCCATCATCTTAGGAGCCAAGCAGGGATTAAAAGTCAGTATTCCACTATATTGGCTGGAATCAGAGGACCCTCTTATTTTGGCACTTTGGGTGTGGATTCAGGTATCCATGTTTTGAGGCCATGCAACACATGAATCAGCTGTGGGATCCTGAACTGAACTCTACAATCTCATATATGCCCCTATGGCTATCTAGTTTTGGTCAAGACACCTGCTGCTGGTCCTTGCACCACACACAAATCTGTAAATCTGGTCCAAGACCTTACATGCTAAGGTCAATAGGGACATCTAAGCGGATAAACAGATGGAGGGACATTCTTATCACCCCATTGGCACCTTGCGATGCATTTGTTTTGTCTTGCTGTCTCCAAAAATCTTGAAAACATGAATGTAGTAGAAATATATATATTCCACTGGCGCTAGACACAAGGTCCTTTGGGGGTTCTAGCGGTCTGTTTGGTTAACAACCACCTGTTGTCAAGAAGTAAAAATTAGAATAAAAAGAGTTAAAGTCCGAAACGTCTCTCAGAAGCCAGTCACTATGCCACTAGTGGTAAAGCGAGTCTGCAAGAAAAAAGAATTTATATCGTCACGTAGAAGTTTTCCATGGGACAGTATACAAGAAAAATACCGGAACCACGCTGTGGGAAAGTATATTTAATTTCACCGGAAGGTGGAAGATGTGGAAACAACTGAGCCAGTAATATCACCAAGAGTCCGGTGAAATTCCAGGAGTACAAAATGAACACGAAAAATTGTATCTAATGACTCAGATAAAATATATATGAGGTCCCTAGGTCACCCCAGTGAATTTTACCAATGATCCGGTACCTTAAGTGCCACTACTAAAAATAATTTTTTATACCAATAAAAGAATTACCTTAGTCAGTGTAAGTTGTCCTGGCACGGTGCGTTGGTTGTAGAAAGAAGATGGATAGCGATCAATCTTGGGAAAGCTGGGTGCACTGGCTGTTAGGAGAGCCACACCATAATGACTGCTGTGGAAAGCTAGGGTGTGGTGGCAGCAATCTGGCTGTGGTGCTGGTGGTGCGTTGGTTGTAAAGAGAAAATGGATAACGATCAATGTCGGAAAAGCTGGGTGCACTGGCTGTTAGGAGAGCCACACCATGAAGACTGCTGTGGAAAGCTGGGTACGGTGGTGTCGATCAGACTGTGCTGCTGGTTCAAGCAGGCGATCGCACCAGTGGATACTATCCACTGACCTGCTTCATGTTGGTCCAAGGATGACAATTGCGATGAAGTTCAAAAGTGCTAGAAGGGGCTGTGTTTGGGCAGTGATAGGGAGCGAACGCTGCCCCAACCGGTGGTAAGCGTGCAAGAATCACTGCCGGTTGACCTACGCAGTGGATACCGCTACTAGTTAAGGTAGTGACGTCACTCCCATACCTACAGTCAGGTATATCGGGTAATGTAAGGATTGAGACCCTTATTGCACTAAAATTACATTTAGTTATTTAAAATCAAAGAATGTGATTTTTCTTTTTTTGTTTCAAGATTCTGTTTTTCTTAGTTAAAGTGTACCTACGATGAAGCTTACACACCTCTCCATTCTTTGTAAATAGGAAAACTTGCAAAATCGGCAGTGTATCAAATACTTATTTTCCCCACTGTATACAGGCTTTCACTTTCAATAGGTCAGTTATCTAAGGGCCCCGTTACATTTAGCGATGCACCAGCGATCCCGACCACGATATGACCCGGTCAGGATCGCTGGTGCATCGCTAAATGGTCGCTAGTGAGCTGCCAAACAGGCAGATCTCACCAGCGACACAGCAGCGGTCGTTACTTACCAGTCAGACGCGGCGATGATGGCGTCCTCCGCCCGCGTCCACGCGTCGCTCGTCGGCGCCAGCAGGAAGCCCAGCAGGGAGCCGCCGATGAGAAATGGCCCAGTACGTTCTCGCGCGACCAGCGATAGCCAGCGGGGGCGCCGGTCGGAGGTAAGTATCACATGTAGCGATATCGCTAGCAATATCGCTGCTGCGTCACAAAATCGGTGACGCTTTAGCAATATTGCTAGCGATATCGCTATGTGTAAAGCCCCCTTTAGACTATGTGCCCACAATCAGAATGTAGCAGCATCCAAAACACTGCTTTCTAATCATGCAGGTAAATTTGTATGTGTTCATTGAACCATGCAGATTTACCGCATCTAATGAATGGCTATGGGTCAGATTACTCAGGGGAGACTCCGTTGCAGATAATTAGCATGCTGTAGCTCGTTGACCTGCACCACGGGTGAGTTTATGCAGCATAAAATGGAAGCAAAGTGGACATGGGATTTCTATAAATCCCATCCACTGTGCTTGTATCCTGGAACGCAGCGTTTTGGACACAGCGCAGGTGAGCTGCATCCAAAACGCTGCTATTGGATTGTGGGCACATACCCTTAGGGTACCGTGACACCTAGCGACTCACCAGCGATCCCGACCAGCGATATGACGCGGTCAGGATCGCTGGTGAATCGCTGGGTGGTCGCTAGTGAGCTGCCACTCAGGCAGATCTCACCAGCGACATCGCAGGGGACGGGGATCGCTACTTACCTGTCAGACGCGGTGATCCTGCGTCCTTCCGCCCGCCTCCACGCGTCGCTCGTCGTCACAGCAGGAAGCGCCGCAGGAAGTGGACGACGATGAATGGTCCAGCAGCTTCTCGCGCGATCAGCGATAACCAGCGGGGGAGCCGGTCGGAGGTAACTATCACATGCAGCGATATCGCTAGCAATATCGCTGCAACGTCACAAAATCGATGACTTTTCAGCGATATTGCTAGCGATATCACAGTGTGTAACGGGGGCTTTAGAGTGTGGAATCATTAAAGAAAAAAAAACTAAGCAGGCTAATGTAATAGCATTCGTGAAGGCCCTTTAATTTCTGTATGAGTAATCATGTTCTTTATTGTTTGAGGAGCAAGTCACTTTGCTGCAGTTCCTTTCCGACAAATTGTTACAAATGCCAAAAAACAAGAAAATAGGAAGCTGTGTGCATATTACTAACAGTTCCTTGTTGACAATCTAGAGATACAAAGTAAAACGCTGGACTCTTTGTTTATTTCAGCCCTTCATATAGAGCATAGGCAAGTTGCATAAAGATGCCTGAAAACTAGGATTCAGACGGTAACCCCGGCAAAATCAAAGGCTCCGATAAATTTAGGTTTCACAAAAATTTACCAACTTTTGGCGCTTCCACTCCAGTTTTCATAAGCTTTGTCTAATTGATGACGAGCTGTGGCGTACCTTACGCCACAAATCTTAACGCAGTCATGGACTGGAGTAAGATTGGCTGCAAGGTGCACACCACCTTTAAGACATCAGCCTCTTAATAAATCAGGCACCCCTGACTCAAACATGCCCCCCAGCAACGTTGGTCTTGATGAATCGGGGCCATAAAGGGCAGTGACACAGAGTTCAGTATTCAAAATGTATATATAAATAAATAAGAAAAATCAACGCGGCGCTAGAGAAAGGTTTCATCAATACCTTGGATGGCAAAAAGAACAAACAAATCAATTTTGATACAAATCAATCCAGACATGCCACTCAAAGCAAGGATCACCAAGCTATGACTTGCCTACATTGGACACATCATAAGAGGAGAGCAATCACTGGAGAATGACATCATGGTCAGAAGAATAGAAGAAACAAGGCGGTAGAGGAAGACAGCAACCCGATGGCTTGACACTATCATGATAACGGTGGAGAAAACCCTAGTGGACCTAAATAGGCTTGCACAAAAATCAATCTTCTTATAGAGCGTTCATCAATCAAGCCTCCATGGCTCGAGATCGAGCTGAAGGCCGTTAACTATTATTAATAATAATAATAATTACTATATTATCCATAGGGAATATAGGTGTAGTAAAGGATAGTTGGAATTTCTCCAATATTTAAAACCTTTTCTTCTAAGCTACCAATAGCACAGTCCTTTCCCAAATATATCCTGTTCTAAATAAAGAGTGTGCTAAGTTCTGTGCTTACAGATTCCTCATAAACTATACAGAATGCAAGCTTCTTGTTCAACGTACTCCTCGGTCTGTTTTCTGACTTCTCAAAAGAATTCCTGACATGAAAAAGCCTACAAGAAAAGATTTACCTGCTGTTGTATCACAAGCATTTTATTTGCCCATAGCAGAAATCTTTCCTGAAAATGTGTTGATGAAAAGTGCGTTTGAAGATTAGTCAGAAATTTGTCTGATATCTCTTAATACTCTGCCTTTCAGTCCTGCAAACCCTCAAGGTAAAATGTTGAATACGAAATGTTAAAATAATCAGCCATATTTGGATGTCTGACAGTTCATTCTGCATCTTTGTGGAGCCAGAGGGAGGAAAGTGGGTAGCACTGGCAGAAAAGTTTTCAAAAGTACCATTCTATTTATAAAGTATTAATGCAAGCCCCGCTGTAGGATTTTTATTTTCCATTTCCATGCTAATTACTGCGCTCTCAAACCTTACATTGGACACCCACATCAATATAGCCAAGGCACATATGCTGTGACTCGTTTTGAGGCAATGCACATAATTACACAAATGTGCCAAAAATAATTATAATTGTTCTTTTATTTTCATCGCACCATTGATTGACGCACAGTTTGAGTGTTTAGCTCTTAAATACCGTAATTTGATGTGCTTACTTGCTCATTCACCAATAAACATGGATGCATGTAGGTCATATTTAATGGAAACCGGTTTTGTTACAGAGCACAAATCCAACAATTTGGTGCAATTCAGGGATCAAAGACCTCATTTTGTGTGCAGTAATGTTTTAATATTCTTCCATGAAGCATGCAATAAATGCATCAACAGGACACACATCACTGTATAAAAAAAATACAAAAGTTGGAAAAAAATCATTGAGATGGTCAAACTTAAATGGCAGGCACTTTCCGTGACAAACTGTTTTGTGCCAAGGAAGTTGCACAGCAATATATATATATATATATATATATATATATATATATATATATATATATATATATATATATATATATATATAGTGGTGTAGTAACCACTGTGTCCGCCAGGGGGCGCTGTGTGGAGGTCCCAGGAAAAGGGATGAATGGCAGAGTGTTGAGTGGCCGTTATGTATCTCAAAGTGGGTGGCTTTGAGATGGAGGCTTAGGTATGTGTGATCAGCAAGGACATTGCTGAGGTACTGCGTTAATATGTGAGAGAGAGGTCTCCAGGTAACTAGAGAGTTGGGGGGGGCCTGGTTACCTATAAACCCACCCAGGGGGTGTGTTTAAAGCACGGTTGTAAAGTGTGAAAATGCCTGAAGGACCTGGGATGAGGTCAGAGTCATGTGACCCAGTGGGCGTGGCCATGAACGATATAATGTGGTGAGTCACAAGAAGTGAATGCAGGGACCTGGTTGATCCAGAGCGGAAGGTCCCGTGAGGAGAGTTGTCTCCTGGCTAACAGCCTGTGGAGTGGCTGTGTGTAATGGCTGCCAGCGTCTGAGAGTCCCAGAGGAGAGAGTGGATGTCTGCAGCCTGGAGCAACAGCCATGAGAGAACCCTGACGTGGGTGAGATAATTATGAGGCTGAAGAGCCTGTGTATGCTGGACATTGCTACCAGAGTGAAGCCATAATGGACGCTATGCTGTTATATGCCGTTTATGTTGCTTCTGTGGGTTTATGATGGAGGAATAAACCGCATGGACTATGTTATGATTTATAAAAACACGGTGCCGGATGTGTTTTGTTCGCTGCCTAGTGAGGATCCCCTAACTGAATAACAGCGCTACCTCACAATATAAATAAATATATATATATATATATATATATATATATATATATATATATATATATATATACACACTGCTGATTTTGCAAGTTTTCCCACCTACAAAGAATGGAGAGGTCTGTAATTTTTATCATAGTTACACTTCAACTGTGAAAGTGAGAATCTAAAAAAAAAAAAAAAAATCCAGAAAATCACATGGTATGATTTTTGCATGATTACCGTATTTTTCAGACTATAAGACGCACCCCAAATTTTCAGAAAGAAAATGGGTAAAAAAAATTAATATGTCCTGAATTCATCTTCCCCGGGGGGGGATCGGCAGTGCTGGTGGCAGCAGGAGTCGAGCGATTCTTCCGGTGGTCTGATGCTGCAGGGCGATGATCTCTCTCCTATCCCAGCCTGGTGCGGCAGTTTCGGCGGCGCTCGGTGCAGCGTGAGGCTCTGGCGACATGGTGCAGCAGTTTTGGCGTTGCACAGTGCTGCGGAGGGGTCCGGCGACATTATGTGAAAGCACGAAGCCACCCCGCAGGCGGCGCATGCAGAGATTGAGATCTTGGCAACATGATCTTATCCCGAGATCTTGGGAGACGAGATCTCAGAGCCGAGATCTCAATCTGCGCATGCACCGCCTCCAGCGGCCATTTTCCCAGAGGCCAGATTGATTCTCCAGGCACAGATTGAGATCTCAGGAGTTGAGATCTCGGAGCAGAGATCTCAATCTACGCATGCGCTGCCTCTGGCGGCCATTTTTCCGGGGGCCAGATTGATTCTCCAGGCACATATTGAGATCTCGGGAGTTGAGATCTCAGAGCCGAGATCTCAATTTGCACAATCGCCACTTCCGGTGGCCATTTTACCGGAGGCCACAGCATTGGGGCAATAAAACTGAGGGGGGCTTCTGGCTTTCACATAATGTTGCCGGAGCCCTCCTACAGCACCGGGCACCTCCGAAACTGCCTCACCATGTCTCTGGAGCCCCACGCAGCACCGAGCACTGCAAAAACTTCCGCACCATGTCTCTGAAGCCCCCCGCAGCACTGAACACTGCTGAAACAGCCGCACCAGGCAGGAGTGGGAGCAAGACCATCACCCTGCAGCGTCGGACAACCTGAAGAATCATCCCACTCCTGCTGCCACCACGCCAACAGTAAGTACAGGGTGGGCCATGTATATGGATACACCTAAATAAAATGGGAATGGTGACAGTTTTCTTGCGTAGGGTGTCTTTCATTGAAATCTGCTACAATGACCCGGGTACTGCGTTCACCAGACATCAACACAATTTCTATCCGCTTCTCACGTGTTAACCTCTGCGACATGTGAATGGCTGTAAGCAAGGAGAAACTTGTAAATAACTCATGAAAGAATAAAGTTACGTTAAAACCAAGCACACCATTGTTTTTCTTGTGAAATTCTTAATAAGTTTGATGTGTCACATGACCCTCTTTCCATTGAAAAATATGGTTGGATCCAAAATGTCCGACTTCAAAATGGCCGCCATGGTCTTCACTGATCTTGAAAGTTTTATCCCTTCCACATACTAATGTGGCATAAACAGGAAGTTGATATCACCAATCATTCCCATTTTATTTACATTCTGACTATAAGATGCACCCCCATTTTCCCCAAAAAATTTTTTGGGGAAAAAGTGCATCTTATAGTCCAAAAAATACGGTAATATATATATATATATATATATATATATATATATATATATATATATATATCATGATGTTTGTAAATATTTAATACTGGGAAACTTTGCATAAATACATTGATAAATTTGCTCGATTCTTGGCATAAATAAAATTGCAGATCGTTTGTGGCAGGGCTTTATTTCATGGGTTTAAGAGAAGCCATCATGATTCTGCTCTATATAGTGCAGACTGTAAGATAATGTATTTCCTATAAACTTGGATGAAGTGGGGTGTGCACATGCTTCCCACAACTTTGACTGTACACATACAGTTGTGGCCAAAAGTATTGACACCCCTGCAATTCTGTCAGATAATACTCAGTTTCTTCCTGAAAACGATTGCAAACACAAATTCTTTGGTATTATTCGCTTCATTTAATTTGTCTTAAATGACAAAACACAAGAGAGAATGAAGCAAAAAGCAAAACATTGATCATTTCACTCAGAACTCCAAAAATGGGCCAGACAAAAGTATTGGCACCCTCAGCCTAATACTTGGTTGCACAACCTTTAGCCAAAATAACTGCGACCAACCGCTTCCGGTAACCATCAATGAGTTTCTTACAATGCTCTGCTGGAATTTTAGACCATTCTTCTTTGGCTTACTGCTCCAGGTCCCTGATATTTGAAGGGTGCCTTCTCCAAACTGCCATTTTTAGATCTCTCCACAGGTGTTCTATGGGATTCAGGTCTGGACTCATTGCTGGCCACCTTAGAAGTCTCCAGTGATTTCTCTAAAAACCATTTTCTAGTGCTTTTTGAAGTGTGTTTTGGGTCATTGTCCTCCTGGAAGACCCATGACCTCTGAGGGAGACCCAGCTTTCTCACACTGGGCCCTACATTATGCTGCAAAATTTGTTGGTAGTCTTCAGACTTCATAATGCCATGCAATGTCAAGCAGTCCAGTGCCAGAGGCAGCAAAGCAACCCCAAAACATCAGGGAACCTCCGCCATGTTTGACTGTAGGGACCGTGATCTTTTCTTTGAATGCCTCTTTTTTTTCTCCTGTAAACTCTATGTTGATGCCTTTGCCCAAAAAGCTCTACTTTTGTCTCATCTGACCAGAGAACATTCTTCCAAAACATTTTAGGCTTTTTCAGGTAAGTTTTGGCAAACTCCAGCCTGGCTTTTTTATGTCTCGGGGTAAGAAGTGGGGTCTTCCTGGGTCTCCTACCATACAGTCCCTTTTCATTCAGACGCCGACGGATAGTACGGGTTGACACTTGTACCCTCGGACTGCAGGGCAGCTTGAACTTGTTTGGATGTTAGTCGAGGTTCTTTGTTGTGAGTTCATTTTACCCTTCATTACTGAGGCCCGAGGAACTCCCTCTTCTGGTAAAGAAAGGTAGTGAGCCTGATTATCAAACACCTGAGGCTGATGATGATGATGACTGGCTGAGTGGAGTTACTGACTGGATATAAGGCTGCCGACGCCCTTCTGCCCTGCGGGTGATTTCTCTGTGGGATCCTTGGAGACCAGTCTGAATTCCTGCTCCTCTAAAGCTAAGTTTGCTGCTCGGCCTTTTGCATTGGTGCTTTGACTTTGTTTTGCTTTGTTTTTCTGGATTTCTGCCATTCCCTGCTGGGGTGTGCTGAATTCCTTTAGCTCTGTCTTCTGAAAATACCTGAGTGCTGATTTAGTTTTTGAAGCCTAGCTGCTTCAGGGCCTTTTTCATATCAGCTTGTTGGCTTATTTCTTTGATAGGGTTTTGGCAGATTGCAGACAGCAGCCTTCCTGTCCTTTCCTATCTAGGTAGTTTTGGGCCCCGTCTTTGCTCAGTCTATCTTTCTGTCTGTGTTAGTGTTTTCATCTTGCTTCACCGTCATTATATGTTGGGGGCTGCCTATTGCTTTGGGGTCTGCTCTGGGGCAGTTTAGATTTCCCCTTTCTTTCTTTAGGCCTATTTAATTCTCCGGTTGTGATCGAGGGGTCTAGGGCATCGTAGGAACCCCCCACGGCTACTGCTAGTTGTGTCGATAGGTTCAGGGGTCTGCAATCTGATAGTTGCCAACTTCTCTGGTTTTCTGGACTTAGCTTGTATTTCTGTTTTTGCCTCCTACGGTGACTCATTCATAACAGTTCTTTATCCAACATCCGCACAATCATGCGTTGAAATCTCTTGTCAATTTTTCTTTTCCGTCCACATCTAGGGAGGTTAGCCACAGTTCCATGGGCTTTAAACTTCTGGATGACACTGCGCACGGTAGACACAGGAACATTCTGGTCTTTGGAGATGGACTTGTAGCCTTGAGATTGCTCATGCTTCCTCACAATTTGGTTTCTCAAGTCCTCAGACAGTTCTTTGGTCTTCTTTCTTTTCTCCATGCTCAATGTGGTACACACAAGGACACAGGACAGAGGTTGAGTCAACTTTAATCCATGTCAACTGGCTGCAAGTGTGATTTAGTTATTGCCAACACCTGTTAGGTGCCACAGGTAAGTTACAGGTGCTGTTAATTACACAAATTAGAGAAGCATCACATGATTTTTCGAACAGTGCCAATACTTTTGTCCACCCTCTTTTTTATGTTTTGTGTGGAATTATATCCAATTTGGCTTTAGGACAATTATTTTTGTGTTTTTTCATTTAAGACAAATTAAATGAAGATAATAATACCAAAGAATTTGTGTTTGCAATCATTTTCAGGAAGAAATTGAGTATTATCTGACAGAATTGCAGGGGTGTCAATACTTTTGGCCACAACTGTATGCGGCCATGACACCATTTTCTCCCCTCTCCTCCCCGCCCCTGATGGTTTTACATTTTCACCTATGCTATTGAAAGTTGATACAGTTTTGACAATTAAAAAAAAAAAAAAAAAGTATTTTGCTGCTGGAATAAATTGCATCTAGAAGCTGAGATCTGGATTACGAAGTAAGACAATACTTCTAGCACCATGTTATGAAAATTCTATAATAATGGACAGAATAATGTAATATTAGGCTGGGGTCACACAAGTGTTAATTCTCATTGCAGAAAATCCTCTTAATTGTGTTAATGACACTCGTCTCAAACTCTGATCCAAGTTGGATCAGTGTGTCAGTTTACTGTGATCAGAGCCTCTCTGATTAGAGAATCGTAGCACAAGTGAGGGGAAGATGGAGAACAAAATTTCTCCAACTTCTCTGTTGTCTGAGACCACGGATGTCATAGTGCACTCGGATGATATCCGAGTGCAGTCCGATGTTTTACACGTACTTGTAGACTTGAATGTGTGTGTGTCATCCGATTCAGTCTGTATACAAAAACTCGTATCCGCACCACCCATTATATAACATTAAATAAAAAATAAACTGGGAAGAGGGAAAAGGAAAGTCAGCTCACCACAACATATTGAACTGTGTCGGTAGAAGTCCTCTGCACAGAGCCGCCCCAGCCTCGGGCGCAAATCATCAGCAAGAAAAAGGAGGAAAGTGTGCTCCAGCAATGAAACCATCCACTTGAAGTATATAAAAACTGTAATGTATTTAATTCTTTATGAACATAAAAAACACAAAATGGGTATCACAGAAAAGAAGCCAGCTCCAATAGACTGACCAACACGTTTCAGCAATTAAACTTTAATCACGGTAACAATTAAATAATTACAGTTTTTATGCAAGTGGATGGTTTCATCGTTGGAGCTCACTTTCCTGCTTTTTCTTGCTGATTATATAACATTGGGCCGAGTGCTATCGGATAAAACATTGGGTAGCACACGTTCCAGTCATATGCTCACCTTAGACACACAATTTCTGACCTTTTATTAGAATTTGTCATTCCTGTCATTTATTTGTGATATCTGCAGCTTTTCCAGTAGTGCGTTGATTGTGCCGGAAACAGCTATGAACCCAACAATTAGGCATTATCACAGCGATCAGCTGTAAGGCAAATGTTGTATTACGGTGACGGGTTATTTTATATTACACTACTGTGTTGTCATCATTTATGTGCTGTGTTTTTCTTTTTCTCAGTGTTAAGTTATTTTTTTCCATTTTAAGACACATGTAAGGCTGTACGCACATGCAGTCTTGTTGCAGAGGTTTTGGAGCAGAAACTGAGACTGAGAGGGAAATCCATGTTTTTGAGGAATTTTGAGTTATTGGTAGGATGTGGAGAATTTTCACTCAGTTTACGCTCAAAAGACTGCACTTACCCTAAAAAATGCTTAAAAGCATTTTATTTTATTTTTTGTGGGTTTTTTTTTTTACGAGTTTAAAGTTACATTAAAATCCTATACCGAAAATCACCATAACTTTATTGTATACTGCATTTAGACCTAAAACCCCCCACAAATAATAAGAAAAAAAGTTATATGCGGTAAACGTTTTCACAATTTATAATAGAACCTCAGGAAACATCTGGGTTTTATTCCCACAAAAACGGTTGAAAGAAACCGATATCTGACGTGAAATTGGTGTGCGTGAGATCAGCCTACGATGCTGATGACTGTGCCATAATCCACACTTAGCAGCAGTGAAATAACAGACACGTGGGTTCTGCCAGTCCATGGGTGTGCAGTTCTGTTATTAAGACTGTCATATGTAGTTATGTATAGTCTCCAGAACCTAGCGGTAATGTTGGGGACAGAATTATTGGGCTGTGTGACTCTAACCGCCTGATCCTAGCGTTCTCCCAGGAGATCACCATTGGCTTCGTCAGCTATCCCCATTTAGTCTAATGTACATGAGGGATATAGAAAACTAGCTGTTAGCTGCCAGGTACGGTAGGCGTATGCACCTGTAGATAGAAGTAGACCGATGTTAACCAATCATTGAACAAACAATCGCCTGATGAACAATCATATTGCGGCAGTATACATGTTCATCCTTATTACAGTCTGTCAAGCTGACTGTACATGTGTAATTACCCTGAGCAGAAGATGATTGATCTATCTGGGAACATTCTTTTAAAGCAAGATTGTTCATGAACAAAAGATCTTTTGTATAATAAAAGTTCTTTTTTTCCGACTGTCAGAAAATACATTTATAAAAGGGCGACTTTGTTCTGGATGATGGCTGACTTTCAACCGTTGCCAAAAAATATACCCCCAACAAACATTTGCTACAGCTAAAATAATTTTCAATTTTAGTCTGATATGTATGGACGCCATTAGATTCCATCAACAACATTATTTAGATCTCTTGAATAGGACTCGGAGTTAAAGGGCACCCTCTGTCACCCTCTCTAGCCGTTTTTAAGTAAAAGAGCCACCTTGTGCAGCACTAATGCTGCATTCTGTCAAGGTGGCTCTTTTACTTAGGCTCTGTTCCACCGCCGAAATAATCGTTTATAAAGTTGTTCCCAAATGCCTGAAATTTGTCATGTGGGCTGGACTTTCCTCCTCTGCCAGACACCTGTCATCCATCCTTCCTTTCAGACCTGGCGCCGCCTCCTTAGTTTGCTTTTGAAAGTCTGGCGCCTGCGCTCTACTCTTTTTTTTTTTTATGGGGCATGCGCAGTTATCGCTGCCCGACGTGCCCGTGCTGCTAGATCACATCAGGGCCTTTGATATCGTGCGGCTCTGAGATCCCGCCCCGCAGTCGTTTGAGTTATTCACACTCATATAGTGCTGTACAATCATCACCCCCAGCATTGCCGCTTGGCACTATAGTGCCGTATAATAATCACCCCCAGCATTGCCACCTGGCACTATAGTGCCGTATAATCATCACCCCCAGCATTGCCGCCTGGCAGTATAGTGCGGTCTAATCATCACCCTCAGCATAGCCGCCTGGCACTACAGTGCCATGCAATCATCACCCACAACATTGCCATAGTAAGAAAACACAGGCAGACCCACACACCAGCGTTTAGTTTTAGGAGCTTTGAGAGAGGAGTACAGCGCTGACGATGCAATGTAAGAAGGGGAGGCAGAGTGATTTCCGGGAGGCGGAGCGCCGCTGATAACCACTGCGCATGCCCGAGGATCCCAGCCCCGCAATGTGAATAACTCATAAATGACTGCGGGGCGGGATCTCAGGGCTGTGCGATATCAAAGGCCCTGATGTGATCTAGCAGCATGGGCCATTAAAAAGAGTAGAGCGCAGGCGCCAGACTTTAAAAAGCAAACTAAGGAGACGGCGCCAGGTCTGAAAGGATGGATGGATGACAGGCGTCTGGCAGAGGAGGAAAGTCCAGCCCACCTCAACAGGAAGTGGAGAGGGCGGGGCGCTGCTGCAGCTGCTGAGAGAGACTGAGGAAAAGCTAAGCTCCTGGGAAGGGAGGTTTTTTTTTCTCCAACTGGACTTTTCATCTGCCCCCTTCCCAGGTAAGAGGACTTTCCCTGGGACTGAGCAAAGCCGGGGCTGTGCCCTTGGCTCCCACCCCCCCAGCAAACCAGCTGGGGGTGGGGGGGCCTCACCTGCCAGCTAGAGGCCCACACTATATCCAGCCAGTCCCAGGGATGGGAAAAAAGAAGAACCCGAGGGGCCGCAAGGTTCCAGGGTCTGGTACCCCCAAAGCTTGTGCCATGGCGGGTCCTTCTCCCGGAGGAGAGGCTGCTAGCGGAGGTGCAAAGGCAGGAGCCCCCCTAACATGTGGGTCTCCAAGGCTGCGGGAGAGCCGGCTACCACCTACGCCTCCCACATCCACACCCACCTCTGCGTGTATGAGGAGGCAGCAAAGAAGCTGTGGAAAGTCCAGGAGGAGTTGAAGGGAGCCCGCGTTGTCTCCAAAAACCGGCTCCCTGCCTCAAAGAGAGCCGAGGTGAGCGCCACGGTACAGAGGCTAAAGGGGGAAATAAAGGCTCTGGAGACCAGAAGATCTGCCATCCTTGATGGAAGCGGCCCTTTTGGGGAGAAGTTAAGAAATGACGACCGGTTTAGAGCCATGACCGAGGGGGTCTCCTGGGGGGGTCAGGAGGCCCCAGCCAGGTGGAGGACGAGGAGGAAGATGGCATCCGCAGTGCATCTGGGCCACCTCCGCCTGAGAACCTGGTGAGTAAGAGCACCCAGGTAACATACAGCGGGATAGCCCCTAAACAAGTGGCTCTCCCACTGGACTCCAGTGGTGTGGAGGAAAGTGGGAGTGAGGGGGAGGAAGGTGGTAGCTGTAGTAATAGTGAGTGGGGCTGCCTCATCCTACAGCAAGTGAGGCAGAATGAGACCCCGGCACAGTTTGGCACACTGCTGTTTGGGGATGAGGTCTGCCTCAAGGATGGGGCAACCGGGAGGGGGAGGAGGTGCCAGCCAAAAGTTACAATAGTGGAAAAACTTATTTCCCCTTTTCCCTGGGGCACCCCAGTCCCGCTGTGTGGAACCCGCTGCCCACCCCGGCTTGGGCCCTGTGGTGGGTCCGCAGCATGGGAGCGGGGAGAGTAATGTCTGCCTGGATCTGACTGTCAAGTCTGGTGGTGGCGGTTCAGACTCAGGCAGCGATATGGAGGTCGGTGCAGGTTTATGTGATGGTGTAAATGGTGGTAGTGCTCGGGCTCAGCCCACTGTGGAGAGTGGGGGGGGCTAGTCCAGCACTAAGTGTACATGCAGCCAGGGCCGCACCTCCAGTGGCGAGTGCTGGGGCTTCGGGATTCCCCACATGCGGATCCGTTAAGTCTGGATCACTAGTGGGGGTTCAGAAGCCAAGAAAGGGTGCGGACACAGTAAAGCAACAGTTAAAAATCTGCAAAAGGCTGGTCGCTCCTACGGTGACGCCCGTGATGAGAGCGGGGTCCCCGGCGCGTAGACCCAAAAAGGGTCCGTGTGGGGGTCCCTGCCGCCGCTGGACGCCAAGGAGGAGTGGCCAGTGTTACCAGCACCAAGTAGGTGCAGAGAGGCGGTGATGGCCTGCGGAAGGGGCGTGTCTTCCCCAAGTGTTGCCCTGTCTGCAAAGGCAGCGGCATGCGGGGGGCGTGTCCACCTCGGCCGCTGTCCCGCCCGCTGTGCACGCGTCTGGCGGGAGGGGTGTGGCCTCGCAAGGGGCTGCTGCCCGGTCCGCTGTGACTGCGGCCGGGGGGGTGTTGCCTCGGCGAGCTTGCCGTCTACCACCCAGGAGCAAGGTAGTGGAGCTCCTCCTGAAGATGGGCTTCAGGGCAGCTGACATCTTTGCCCTGATCCATCCCTCGGTGACCCGCTTCTTTGACATCAGTTTCGTGCCTCAAGAGGGGCGTGAGCTCTTCTGGTCAAACTACGAGCTGGTGAAAGAAGAGCCTGGTTGGTGAGGCTTCGTCGTGCAGGCGGTGTCTCGCCAGAATAATGTCAAGTGAGTGACCGTGGTGACATGTAACGAGTCACTCGCTGGCATTGACATTATGACGTGGCTTTCCCGTTATGGGGAGGTCACTGATGTCTCTAAAAATAACTGATGAATTCGGTATTTGGTCGGGGGCTGGACTTTCATGGTCAAATTGAAGGTCTCAGGCGGTACTGTCACCCACATCCCTTCCTTGGAATGGACAGGATCCTGGTCTTCTACCAAGGGCAACCGAAGGTCTACCACAAGTGCGGCGACCCCACACATTTCAGCGCAGGCTGCAAGATACAGAAATGTGCCTTGTGTGGCGGGGTGGGTCATCTTGCTGCCACGTGCAAGGACATTCGGTGCCACCTGTGTGGTGATCTCGGTCAGCCGCTGCCCTCGCTCCTTCTCCAATGCCGCTGCAGGCCCGGTGGGGGGGGGCAACCCCTGGCTGCGCTTCCTCTGCTGCGGCAGGTAGTGGTGGCGGGGGAGGTGCTAAGGGACCAGTGAGGAAAGGCAATGTCGCTAAGAGGGGCCTCTCATACCAGCGGAGGCAGTAGGATCGCCATGGGGGTAAGGGGTGGGTGGAGCCTCTGGCAACCGGGGTAGTGCCTGCCCCTCCCTCTAGGCCGGTGGCTAAAGTCTCTGAGGCCCTGTGGGAGGAAGTGGTGAGCGAGGAGATCAGGAGGATGGAGAGGGAGGATATTGCGACTGACTCAGACAACTCCTCTCAGTATGAAAGTGTTGATGAGGAAGTCGCAGAGCAGCCTACAGAATCAAAGGGTGGTAGGAAGCGCAACAACAGGAGTGGGAGGAAGAAGGCTGGCAAGTCTTCCAAATCCCTTCCACCCCCGACCGTGAATGTACCTACGGAAGGGCCCACCGACCCCCCTCTGATCACACTCTCCAACCGGTACAGTGTCCTCGCTGAGGAGTCGCAAGACAAGGGTGAGGGACCGGGGGCGGCATCGGAGGGTCCTTCAGGGGATGGCGGCGTCCGTCCTTCGGGGGACACTGTCTCTCCCGAGGGGGGGAGGACCCGGAGCCCAGAGGCGAGGACACCGGGGGGGGATGGATACCTCGGTTTCTTTGAAGAGAAATGTTTCTGAGGATTCCCCTCCGCGTGGTGACGGGAGCGGGGTGGGCAAGAAAATGGCCGTCGAACTTCATCACTCATGATGGCTGAACTCGCCCCGTTGACGCTGGCGTCCATTAATGTCACCAGCATTAAGTCAGATGCGGCTAGATTTGCGGCCTTTGATTTTTTTAACCCGAATTGAGGCTGAAATTTTATTTTTGCAGGAGACCAGACTAACGGACATGGGGGTCATACACAAAGCACAGAAAGAGTGGAGGTGCGGACCCTCATACTGGTCTCTTGCGGCCGAGCTGTATAGTGGGGTGGCGGTCCTTTTTAAAACCGCAGATGTGGAATGCAGACGAGCGATCGAGTTGGAAATGGGGAGGTGCCTGGTCTTAGACGTGTTCATGAGGGGACAGGAGCTTCGGCTCATAAATATCTACGGCCCACAATCAAAGTGGGACCGGAAATGTCTCTTCCTGAAGATCAAGCCCTTTCTTTTTACGAGCCGGCAGGTGGTCTTCGGTGGGGACTTCAACACCATTACGAGGTCCTGTGACCGTGGGGGTCCCGGAGACCGCCTGGCTTATGACAGCGTCGCCCTAAATAGCATAGCTAGTGAAGCTCGCCTGGTGGATGTCCACATCCGGCACACCCCAGGCCACGGGGGTTTCACCTATCATAGGGGGAATAGTTGTAAGTCTAGAATAGATAGGGTTTTTTTAAAGGAGGACGCCATCTTTTCCGCTGTGTCCGCCGTTGAGGTGGAGTTCTCCGATCACTGTTTAATTTTCTTTTCTCTGAATGTTGCAGAGACTCCCCGGATGGGAAGAGGGCTGTGGAAACTAAATTCGTCCCTGCTGGAAGAAGCGGAGGTGAGACAATCCATCGAGGATTTTCTTCAGAGCTAGGTACCGCTTTTGAATCTCTGTAGCAGTAAGTCAGAGTGGTGGGAGATCTTCAAAAAGCGGGTGGCGGGGTTCTTCCGTCAGCTCTCGAGCCTCAGAAGTCTGAACAGGCACCGCTTGTACCAGGCCCTGAGGAGGAAACTCGAGCAGCTCGTCTCGACTGGAGGTGACTGAGAGGAAATCTCCAGAGTGAAGTCTTTGCTCAAGAGGTGTCAGTATGATAGGCACACATCTTTAGTTTTTGAGAGGGATTTCGGGAGGTACCGCTCGCCCGACCCCTACAGAAACTGTAAGATGTCAGTGAATTGTAAGATGGTGACAGGACTGATCGACAGTACGGGGTCCCTGAACAGATCCAAATCAGGGATCCTGGAAGTGGCCAGTTCTTTCTACTCACGCCTCTTGGGAAAGAGGGATCGGGACGGGATGTCGGCTTTCCTGGCTGAAACCATCCCTGAGCCAGGGGGTGATCCCTCTCTTGGTGTTTTGGCAGAAGCAATCAGGGAAGAGGAAGTGAGACTGGCCATTGATGGGCTCCGGACCAAGAAATCACCAGGTCCGGATGGCTTAACATCCGAGTTCTACAAGACCTTTAGGGACTCCTTGGTCCCCCTCTTGACCGGGGTGTTTAATGAGTGTCTTTCCTTGGGCACTCTTTCCAGTTCAATGAGGAGGTCAGCCCTGATTATTCTGTCAAAGGGTGAGGATTCGTCCCGTATTGAGAATTGGCGTCCCATAGCGCTTCTCAATATGGACCGGAAGGTTCTGGCAAAGGTGCTGTTTAATCGGCTGTCAAGTTTGCACCCCGGCTCCTTTCGGGGGCCCAGCACTGCTCTGTTCCAGGCCGCAGTACTTTTAGTGCTGTGCTCGGTGTCCGAGAGGCAGTGGAGCAGGGTAGGGCAGGTCGCTGGAAGGGGTACCTGCTGTCATTAGATCAAGCAAAAGCCTTTGACCGGGTTAACCATGAGTACCTTTGGTCTGTCCTTTTGAGGTACGGTCTGCCTGGGAGGTCTGTAAAGTGGTTAGAGACCTTATACCACCCTTTTGAGGTGGGTTCTGGGGTCCGTCAGGGCTGTCCTCTGAGCCCACTTTTATACGTGTTTGTGATTGATCAGTTCCTGAGGAGGGTAGATCGTGGACTGTTGGTGGGAGTTGGGATGGACCAGGCGGGCTCTGGGTCCTCTCTGAGGGTGGTGGCATACGCTGACGACGTTTCCCTCTTCGTATCCTCGAGAGGGGAGGCGGATTGGGTCATGTCCGAGGTCGTGCGCTACTCTGAGGCATCCGGGTCCATGATCAACCGGTAAAAGTGTGAGAGTCTCTGGCTGGGAGGGGGAGATCCTGGTTTTGATCTCCCGGACACCCTTCCAGGGCCCCAGGCCTCCGCCACAATTCTAGGCATCGAATTTGGCCCCGGGGACTACCCCCAGCAAAATTGGGAGGGCAGACTTAAGATCGCCACCCAAAAGGTGGACCAGTGGAAGGGTTGGTCTTTAACCCTAAGGGAAAGGGTTAGCTTGGCTAAAGGTTTTCTGCTTCCTTTGTTAATTTACCTGGGCAGCGTGTGCATCTTGCCGGAACCTCTCTGGACATGGGTCTACAGCCTGTTCTTCCAGCTGTTGTGGGGGAATAGGCTCAACCTAATCAAGAGGGAGGTCATGTACCGCACGAGGAGACTAGGTGGGTTGGCTATGGTCTACCCAGTAGTGTTCTTAGTGAACACCTTTCTTAAGGCCAACATTTCCAACCTCTGGCTAGAGAGGGCTCCTCCGTGGGTATTCTCCTGCAGGGGCTGGTTTCGGCCCTTCTTCCAGGAATGGGAGACAGGAGGGCGGGTGAAGGACCTCAGTACACCTCACGGACATCTCCCCGCTTACGCTACCCCGGTTCTGAAGGTGATCCGCCGGTGGGGTCTGGGAGTGTGGGAAATCTGGACCATGTCGAGGCAATGCCTTGACAGAAGGGTTCTGTTGACCCATTTCCGGAAGCCCCTGGTCCCCAAGGATTGCCCAGGCCGGGATCTGGAGGTGGGGCTCGGGCTTTTAAATTCAAAGCGGATCCCCACAAAGTTTTGGGACTTTGCCTGGCGCTGCTTTCACGGGAAGCTGTATGTAAGGGGCAACGTGAAGTACAGGAACTCCGATGATCGGAATTGTCCCCGTGAAGAGTGCGGCGACACACTGGAAAGCATGGAGCACTTCCTCCTTTGGTGTCCTTTAATACAGAGGTTTACAACAGGGTGGGTGCTTCCATACGTTGGCCGCAGCTGGCGTCCCTTTCTTACACCGAGTGGGTCTATGGGGTGTTCAGATCCCTGGGTGGCCGAGATCGGGGCACTTTATTTCTAGTTAGCATAGTGGTCAGGTTTTACACGTTGAATGCACAGTGTTTAGTTTCGGTGCAAAGGAAAACCCTCTCTCGGGATGAGGTGGTTAGCAACATCTTGTGTGACCTGGGGAAGGTGCGTTCTTTGGAGTTCGAGAGGTCTCTCCTTTTAAAAACACACTCAAGGGAGAGCTGGAGTCTGTGTGAATGAGGGTAGTGACAGCATAAGGTGGTGTGGGTGTTGAGGGAGAGAAGTAGGGGCAGATAGGGACAGGGAGGGACAGATAGAGAGTTAGTCAAGTTAAGTTAGGTAGAGCAGGGATAGATAGGGACAGTTTTCTTTAGGGACAGAAGTAGGGACAGCGTTAGTTGATGAGGGACAGGGTTTATGTGTTGGAGGCGAGGGATAGGGCCTCTTAGGACTCCAGTTTCCTGGTGGTGGGCTAATGCATGACACATGTAGCTTTTTGTTTTGTAAAATTAAAAGACATGGATATTGGGCTTGCAGGCACTGAACTTGGGCCTTGCAAGTGGTGTCGGAAGTAAAAGTTGGGAGGAAAAATTGGTTAAATGGGTAGCATTAATTATGTGATAAAATGTGTCTTAGGCATAAAGTCAGTAGATATCGTGATATATTATATGTATGTATGTTAGGAGTGTATGTTAGGATTGTATGTAGTCATGATTAATGAGTAGTATAAATGTTATATGTATACACTGGCGTAGCGTGGGGGGGGCGGGGGGGGCGGTCCGCCCCAGGCGGCATGTGTGTGGGGGCGGCGCGACAGCAGCAATTCCACCCTGCAGTGCAGTGCAGCGGCGGGCAGGGAGCGATGCGATCACGGCAGCTCCGCTGCCTGCAAGAGTGAATAGCAGGAGCGGAGCTGCAATGGTCCGTCCTGCTTCCTGCCCGGAGGCCGCGCTTCCTGTTTCACACAGAGGAGCGCCGCTGAGTGACGTCATCATTCAGCGGCCGCTGCTGTGTGAGGGAGGAAGCGCGGGCGATGCTGCGGACAGGTGAGAGGAGAGAGGTGGTGTCTTGTGTGTATGTATGTATGTATGTCTGTGTGTGTGTGTGTCTGTGTGTATGATGGAGCAGGCAATGATGGGAGTGATGGTCTAGAAGGCAATGATGGGGTGATGGAGCAGACAATGATGGGGTGATGGAGCAGGCAATGATGGGGTGATGGAGCAGACAATGATGGGGTGATGGAGCAGGCAATGATGGGGTGATGGAGCAGGCAATGATGGGGTGATGGAGCAGGCAATGAGGGGAGTGATGGGGGTGATGGAGCAGGCAGTGATGGGGGTGATGGAGCAGGCAATGATGGGGTGATGGAGCAGGCAATGATGGGGTGATGGAGCAGGCAATGATGGGGTGATGGAGCAGACAATGATGGGGTGATGGAGCAGGCAATGATGGGGTGATGGAGCAGGCAATGAGGGGAGTGATGGGGGTGATGGAGCAGGCAGTGATGGGGTGATGGAGAAGGCAGTGATAGGGTGATGGAGCAGGCAATGATGGGGGTGATGGAGCAGGCAATGATGGGGTGATGGAGCAGGCAATGAGGGGAGTGATGGGGGTGATGGAGCAGGCAGTGATGGGGGTGATGGAGCAGGCAATGATGGGGTGATGGAGCAGGCAATGATGGGGTGATGGAGCAGGCAATGATGGGGTGATGGAGCAGGCAATGATGGGGTGATGGAGCAGACAATGATGGGGTGATGGAGCAGGCAATGATGGGGTGATGGAGCAGGCAATGAGGGGAGTGATGGGGGTGATGGAGCAGGCAGTGATGGGGTGATGGAGAAGGCAATGATGGGGTGATGGAGCAGGCAATGATGGGGTGATGGAGCAGACAATGATGGGGTGATGGAGCAGGCAATGATGGGGTGATGGAGCAGGCAATGAGGGGAGTGATGGGGGTGATGGAGCAGGCAGTGATGGGGTGATGGAGAAGGCAGTGATAGGGTGATGGAGCAGGCAATGATGGGGTGATGGAGCAGACAATGATGGGGTGATGGAGCAGGCAATGATGGGGTGATGGAGCAGGCAATGAGGGGAGTGATGGGGGTGATGGAGCAGGCAATGATGGGGTGATGGAGCAGGCAATGATGGGGTGATGGAGCAGACAATGATGGGGTGATGGAGCAGGCAATGATGGGGTGATGGAGCAGGCAATGAGGGGAGTGATGGGGGTGATGGAGCAGGCAGTGATGGGGTGATGGAGAAGGCAGTGATAGGGTGATGGAGCAGGCAATGATGGGGTGATGGAGCAGGCAATGATGGGGTGATGGAGCAGGCAATGAGGGGAGTGATGGGGGTGATGGAGCAGGCAGTGATGGGGGTGATGGAGCAGGCAATGATGGGGTGATGGAGCAGGCAATGATGGGGTGATGGAGCAGGCAATGATGGGGTGATGGAGCAGACAATGATGGGGTGATGGAGCAGGCAATGATGGGGTGATGGAGCAGACAATGATGGGGTGATGGAGCAGGCAATGATGGGGTGATGGAGCTGGCAATGATGGGGTGATGGAGCAGGCAGTGATGGAGCAGGCAATGATGGGGGTGATGGAGCAGGCAATGATGGGGTGATGGAGCAGGCAATGATGGGGTGATGGAGCAGGCAATGATGGGGTGATGGAGCAGGCAATGAGGGGAGTGATGGAGCAGACAATGATGGGGTGATGGAGCAGGCAATTATGGGGTGATGGAGCAGACAATGATGGGGGTGATGGAGCAGGCAGTGATGGGGTGATGGAGCAGGCAATGAGGGGAGTGATGGGGGTGATGGAGCAGGCAGTGATGGGGTGATGGAGCAGGCAATGATGGGGTGATGAAGCAGGCAATGAGGGGAGTGATGGGGGTGATGGAGCAGGCAATGATGGGGTGATGGAGCAGGCAATGAGGGGAGTGATGGGGGTGATGGAGCAGGCAGTGATGGGGTGATGGAGAAGGCAGTGATAGGGTGATGGAGCAGGCAATGATGGGGGTGATGGAGCAGGCAATGATGGGGTGATGGAGCAGGCAGTGATGGAGCAGGCAATGATGGGGGTGATGGAGCAGGCAATGATGGGGTGATGGAGCAGGCAATGATGGGGTGATGGAGCAGGCAATGATGGGGTGATGGAGCAGGCAATGAGGGGAGTGATGGAGCAGACAATGATGGGGTGATGGAGCAGGCAATTATGGGGTGATGGAGCAGACAATGATGGGGGTGATGGAGCAGGCAGTGATGGGGTGATGGAGCAGGCAATGAGGGGAGTGATGGGGGTGATGGAGCAGGCAGTGATGGGGTGATGGAGCAGGCAATGATGGGGTGATGAAGCAGGCAATGAGGGGAGTGATGGGGGTGATGGAGCAGGCAATGATGGGGGTGATGGAGCAGGCAATGATGGGGTGATGGAGCAGGCAATGAGGGGAGTGATGGGGGTGATGGAGCAGGCAGTGATGGGGTGATGGAGAAGGCAGTGATGGGGTGATGGAGAAGGCAGTGATAGGGTGATGGAGCAGGCAATGATGGGGGTGATGGAGCAGGCAATGATGGGGTGATGGAGCAGGCAATGAGGGGAGTGATGGGGGTGATGGAGCAGGCAATGATGGGGGTGATGGAGCAGACAATTATGGGAGTGATGGAGCAGGCAGTGATGGGGTGATGGAGCAGACAATGATGGGAGTGATGGGGTGATGAAGCAGGCAGTGATGGGGTGATGGAGAAGGCAGTGATGGGGTGATGGAGCAGGCAATGATGGGGGTGATGAAGCAGGCAATGATGGGGTGATGGAGCAGACAATGATGGGAGTGATGGGGTGATGGAGCAGGCAATGATGGGAGTGATGGGGAGAAGGCACAGTGATGGGGTGATGGAGAAGGCAGTGATGGGGAGAAGACAATGATGGGGTGATGGTCGAGAGGGCAATGATGGGGTGGTGGGTGAGAATGCAATGATGGTGGTGGTGGAAAGGGCAATAAATGGGGGTGGTGGAGGAGGAGGAAATGATGGGAGTGGTGGGGGAGAAAGCAAAGATAGTGGTGGAGAAGAAAATGATGGAGGTGGGGGAGAGGACAATAATGGGATGCGAGGGGAGGAGGACAATGAGGGGTGTGGGGGATTGGGATGGGAGGAAGGGGGACTTATAATGGCCTTAGGAACAGGGGGAGGTGGAGGAAGACATTATCGTTTATTATGTCTAACACAGTCCCTTAGTATATAGTGTACTCACTAATTCTGTATAACACCATCCTTAGTTACATAGTTTCCTCTTTTATTATGTATAACACCGCCCCTTATTACCTACCATCCTCTCTAGTTATATATGGTGCCGTCCCTTATTATATAGCTTCCTCTGCTGTTATGTATAGTGCTGTCTCTTACATAGTGTATTTTTGTTATTTTTGTTATTCACAGCGCCCTCTTTTATTACATGGTCCCCTCTCTTGTTAGATATAAAATGACTGCTGATCGAGGAGCCGGTGACCAGACGACCAGTCCATCAGCTCCTCCATTAGAAAGGAAGCTTTCCCATGCTCCATCAGCCATCATTGCATTATACAGCTAACAAGACAGGACGGTATGTAATAAAAAACAGGGCTCTATATAATCCAATATGTAAGGGACAGAACTGTACATAACAAGAGAAGGCACTGTGTATGGGACAGCAATATACATAATAAAGGAGTCTATGTAATATATACCTGTATGTGTGTGTGTGGCTATATAATATCAATAATCTATCTATCTATATATATATATACACACACACACACGTAGCTTTGACGCCATAAAAGGAGGGGGGCCCGGACACATTTCTTGCACAGGGACCCCAAGCTGTCAGTGTCCGCCCCCTGTCCGCCAAAATAATTTGTACTTTCTGGTTTTTTTTCTGTCACATTATTAAAAATTATTATTAAAAAAAGCCATTAGGTCTTCATCCAGCATCATCAAGCTAATACATACATATATATAGAGAACTGCAAGAAGTTGAAAGTCTAGAAATTTAGAAATAATAGCAGAGTTAGTAGCAGACTAAAAATTAGATCTTTGAGTGTAGTGTGGGCTCTTCGGATGCTTCCGAATTATCAACGACCAAAGGGGCGGCAAATTTTTCGACCGCCCCGGGCGCCACAAACAGTTGCTACGCCACTGTATGTATAGTATGTAAATAGTTAGTAAAAAGGGGGGGTACAGTTAGGTTGGGTGGGGGTTTTCAGGGGGGAGGGAAGGGAAAGATGGACCCTGGAGAAGACAAGGGCCAAAGGACCGGTGGCCATGGAACTGACCAAGGACCATGTGAGGAAAAAGTGGGCCATAAAAAGGACCCTGGTTTATGTTTTGGAGTTAGGGCCATAAACTTTCATGGACCCGTTTCTAGACGTGATAGGGCATGAACTCATGGACCTTTGGTGCGGTGGAGGGGGGAAAAAAAATGGTTGTGGTGTTATATTAAGTGTTTAGTATGGCCAAGGTGGCTTCTCTTTGTGTTAGGGCAGTATGGGCCAGGATGTTGTTTTCCCTTTAATAAAATATGTGCATGAGTGGAGGGGAGTGAATGGAAGAATGAATGTGTTAAAATTTTGCTTTCTCTTTTATGTTTTATAAGTAGGTTAGGTTCCTGCTGGGGGTTCCCAAGAGCTGGAAAGCTCTGAGAGGACTCAAAAGAAGGACTCTGCTCGGATAAGGAAGGCATGGACAGCTTGAAATTGTTTATTAAGTTTATGTTTTGGCAAGTATTTTCGTTTTTGGAACCAATGTAAGGGCTTTGTTTTTGTATTATGTAATGTTTATGTTTATATTTTTGTAATAAAAAAAGGGTTCCAGCCCACCTGACAAATTTCAGGTATTTGGGAACAAATTTATAAACGATTATTTTGGCAGTGGAACAGATCCTAAGTAAAAGAGCCACCTTGACAGAATGCAGCATTAGTGCTGCACAAGGTGGCTCTTTTACTTAAAAATGGCTGGAGGGGGTGCCAGGTGCCCTTTAAAGGCAATCTGTCACCCCCTCGGACGCTTTTAAGCTGTTACTATGGGCGCACAGGTAATAGAATGGTTTAACTATTCTTACCTGTATGTCTCATAGCTGCGGCGTAGGTCTTAAGAAATGCAGTTATGTTTTATGATAATGATTTCTTCCAGGCTCCGGTGGGTGCGGTACCTGGAAGAAATCCCTGCCTCCTCTCTTCATTATAATGACACCCCCATCTCATGCACGTCACACTGACCTGTTCGGTGCTGTAATTCCGTGCATGCGCCGTCCCCTCGCGCGGTTATGTGAGCCTTATCTACCCTTCAAAAGGCAGAGTTTTCTTCGATCTTCTGCGCAGGCGAGTCTCTGCTGCAGCATAGTGACTTGCCGATGCCTGCGCATAAGAACAATGAAGACGTTGCCCATAGAAGGGCGTATAACGCTCACATAACCGCGTGAGGGGACGGGATATTTGTGCCTAGAAAAACCTCTGCAGGTGTGACGGCATCTAAAAGACACTTTGTGCACATAGCCTTAGACCCCTGTCAAAGGCTTCTTACTCAACCAACCAGTTCTCTTGCTTTGAATTGGTGAGAGACAAAAGTCCATAAACACATGTAATCAA
Organism: Dendrobates tinctorius; assembly: GCF_039654945.1. Lineage (NCBI taxonomy): Eukaryota > Metazoa > Chordata > Amphibia > Anura > Dendrobatidae > Dendrobates > Dendrobates tinctorius. The sequence continues at coordinate 1,046,408 of NW_027361728.1, read as the reverse complement.
ATGGAGCTACTATTGTGGCTGTATATCCTATATCAGATGGCAAAACTCTTTAATTATTAATGTTGATAATATTGATGTTTAGGATTGTTACTTCCAATAGGTGGAAATAAAAAATAAAAAACCTTCCTCTGTGAAGAGGCAACCTGCATATTTAAATTCACAGAGGAGCATTGCATCGCATGTAAGGCTGTGTGACCATGTTGCATTTTTGCCGCGGTTTACCTGAATGGATTCCTGATGCCAGCAAAGTGAGTGAGATTCCTGAAATGTCATGCACACGTTGCCTATGTGTGACTTCCAGATCTGATGCAGATTCAAATCTGCAGCACGTCAATTTTTGCAGCATTTTTTCAGCTATTGCCTTCAAAAACGTTATGAAAACACAGGTATAACAATGATTACAGAATGGCTGCATTTTTGTTGCAAAAGGATTGTCACCAGGAGGAAGGGAAAACCACCATTTTGTGTGTTTAGATGAGTGTGTGTGTACAGTATAGATAAATAGATAGATTATATATATATATATATATATATATATATATTATATAAAGCTCAAAGTGTGTATGTGTGTGTGTGTGTGTGTGTGTGTGTGTGTGTGTGTGTGTGTGTGTATGTTTGTATGTCCGGGATAGGCATCCGCACCGTCGCAGCTACAGCCACAAAATTTGGCACAGTCACACGTCTGGACCCCGAGAGCGTCCTAAGCTATGTTGTGAGGCAAAATTTTAACCCCGCGCATTCCAATTCACCAAACAATTTTGCCCCTATCTACGTACTGGGGGAAAAAAGTGTGTGCGCGTCAAGCCCCGCCCCTCATTGTGATGTCACAATGCCCCTATTTGCATACTGGGGAAGCAGTGTGTGCGCGCCAAGCCCCGCCCCTCATTGTGATGTCACAATGGTTGCCATGGTGACGCTGATGTCATCAAAGGTTGCAAGCCCTGCCGCCGCTCATTATGATCTCATAATGGTTGACTATGGAATGGAGGATGTGTGATGGGTATATGGGCACTGGACTATGGGATGGAGGATATGTATGACAGGTATATGGGCACGGGACTATGGGATGGCGGATATGTATATGGGCACGGGACTATGGGATGGAGGATGTGTGATGGGTATATGGGCACTGGACTATAGGATGGAGGATATGTATGATGGGTATATGGGCACGGGCCTATGGGATCGTGGATATGTATGATGGGTATATGGGCACGGGACTATGAGATGAAGGATTTGTGATGGGTATATGGGCACTCGACTATGGGATGGCGAATATGTATGATGGGTATATGGGCACGGGACTATGAGATGGCGGATATGTATGATGGGTATATGGGCACGGGACTATGGGATGGAGGATATGTATGATGGGTATATGGGCATGGGACTATGAGATGAAGGATGTGTGATGGGTATATGGGCATGGGACTATGGGATGGAGAATATGTATGATGGGTATATGGGCATGGGACTATGGGATGGAGGATGTGTGATGGGTATATGGGCACTCGACTATTGGATGGAGGATATGTATGATGGGTATATGGGCATGGGCCTATGGGATCGTGGATATGTATGATGGGTATATGGGCACGGGACTATGAGATGAAGGATGTGTGATGGGTATATGGGCACTCGACTATGGGATGGCGAATATGATGGGTATATGGGCACGGGCCTATGGGATCGTGGATATATATGTTGGGTATATGGGCATGGGACTATGGGATGGAGGATAATTATAATTTGCTATAACTAACCTCAGTTAGTTACTATGCCCGGGCAGCGCCGGGCTCTTCAGCTAGTGTGTGTGTATATATATATATATATATATAATCAGACAGCTGTGAGCTAGTATTGTGATATTATCAGATTGGGAAGGTCCATGGTTGTTGTGCCTGTCCTAGGATAGCAATGCCAGCCCACAGCCACCCCAGTGGTGGAGCTTCCTATGAGATGCTCCAATTCTGGCATTGTCCCTTGGCTCTTCCAGACTACCTTGGTGCTTTGGCAATAGAGCTAATGACTTTGGGGTTGATGTCAGCTGTATCGTGTCCAAAAACACAGCTGACATAAAGCCCTTGTGTTAGTAATGGAGAGGTGTCTATCAGTCATCCCCATTACAAACCCAGTAATGGAAAAAAAAACAGACAAAAAATACTTTCATGAAATAAACACCCCCCCCTACTTTTCCTGGATCCCTGGCTCACATGGTTCTCCTTCCCCCAAGCTTGCTCCCTGCGTCTGTGTCCCGTTAGCGCACCCCTGCTAAGTTGCCCCCAGCCAAAATCTGGGAGGCATCTTGTATAAAAGGCACCCTCCCCATTAGGGTGGTTCCTAAGCAACACTGAGTCATTAGTGAGTGAAGTGTGCTACTAGTGAGTTGTTAGGACCTCTTGGCCTTGTCTTGCTAGATCCTGAACACAAACCCCTGGTCCTTGTGTGGTCAGTGCCTGAACCTGAAAACCGGGTCTGTCTATAGCCAGTGCCTGAACCTGCTCCCGGTCTGTCTGTGGGCGGTGCCTGAACCTCGTCCCCTGGTACATGTGTGGCAAGTGCCTGAACCTTCTTCTTCTGAACCTTCCAAAAGGACAAATCAAACTTAACTGTCCACCTTATAATCTTTGTGGGGTGGACACTTTAGTCTGATGTTTCCTTTAGGAGACCGCCTAGTTCCTTTTATCACGTGATTGGGGCCCTACAAGTTACCATGTCACATGATCACATTTGACATCAACACATGCGACCGTATTATGTGATGCGGATGTTACGACCACTGTATAATCTGGAAGTAATATGCACCTCATACACCGATAAATAACTAATGGAGGCAATTGACTCCATATCATTGTCCATTGACAGTTTAAATAGCATCCTCACTAGCTGCCCATCACCCCTCTACGAAGCATTTCATTGCGAAACGCGCGTCCGGTGTGGCGGGTTTCTGAACTCCTGTAATTCTGGTAAGGTTACCTCTATATATTGGTCTCTATTTGTCTGGTATATTTTGTGTGGAAGGGTTATAATTACTATTGTATGATTATCATTCATTGTCATCATATTTATATTTTTTTATTATGTAAAAAGTTTACTGCACTAGATCTTTGTCCAGGTATATATATAATAATAATAATAATCTTTATTTTTATATAGCGCTAACATATTCCGCAGCGCTTTACAGTTTTTGCACACATTATCATCACTGTCCCCGATGGGGCTCACAATCTATATTCCCTATCAGTATGTCTTTGGAATGTGGGAGGAAACCGGAGTCCCCGGAGGAAACCCACGCAAACACGGGGAGAACATACAAACTCCTTGCAGATGTTGTCCTTGGTGGGATTCGAACCCAGGACTCCAGCGCTGCAAGGCTGCAGCGCTAACCACTGAGCCACCACTGAGCCACCGTTCCTCCAGGCCCTGGGTACCGTATCTCTTAAAAAAAGAATTAAAATAAAAAATTGTGATATTCTCACCTTTCTGCGGCCCCCGGAGTCCTTCTCGCCTCTCACCACGCTGCCAGCATCTTCCGGTCCCAGGGATGCCTTGCGACAATGACATGTGATGACGTAGCGGTCTCGCGTGATGCTACATCATCGTCATCTGGGGTCATTGTCGCAAGGCATCACTGGGAACGGGAGTTGCCGGGAGCATCGCGAGGATCGGAAAGGCTGCGGGGTCCGCCTGTAGGTGAGAGTATCACGATTTCTAATTTGTTTTAATATTATTTTTAACATTATCAATAGTAAAAAGTTGGTCAGTTTTCCAAGCGATGCTACAGATCGCTTGGAAAACGCTAGCATTCTGCAAGCTAATTATGCTTGCAAAACTCTAGTGTTTAGCGAGATTGGCATGCGTATTTCCTGCGGCAGGGAGTTGCGCAATTCCGAATGTGTGCACATTGCCTTAGGATTTTGGAGTAATTATTTGTAATGATTGGTAAATGATGTTACAACTATGAATGAATGAACAAAAAAATTGTCCAGTTGTCTGGACTTGGGCATCACAAAAATGTGATTGTGTATATGCTTGTGTTATGTATATGTACTTATTTTATATATCCGTGTGTGTATGTGTGTACTATTTATATGCATGCATTATCGGCATGGGCTTATTTTGTATATGTGTGCCTAATGTGAATTTGCTTGTAAATGTGCAGTGTATACACAGGTTGGCCTGATGGAAAGGGGGTGTTCTGCACAGAGTCTTTCACAGCTAGCTCCATCCATGACTGTACATGTAAGGTAATAAAGGCAATCAATATTAAAAATCACTGAAATATCACATTTCAGATATATGTATATCTTTTTTTTTATTCATTCATGTTGTTCGGTGTATCCATATTAATAAAACCAGGCGTATATCAGATGCACTGGCAGTAAAATTCTGTTGGCACAATTCCCATGTACTTAATGGAATTAAAAGTGCCTATCGCTATTATATTCATTATTGATACACATATATCCTCTGAGATAACAATGGAAATGGATGGTACCCATCAGATGTATCAACGCAACTGAACTACTGAAAGTGAAAACCTTGCCATTATCAATATTGTTTGTGTGTGTGTATATACAGTGTGTGTGTGTATATATATATATGTTTGTGTGCATGTGTGTTTACGGTATATATCCTGTTTAAAAACAGTCAGTGAAATATTTTACCTCACAAAATGAATCTGCTATCCCTTGCTGTAATGTCAGTATTGTCTTTTTTTTTCCTCCCCTGCCCAGGAGATGCGGTATGCTCCGTACATGGTCAGACACAGACAATTTTTAAAATGAACTTTCGTGTCATGGGGCAGTAGTGGGAAAACAGGGGACGAGGTACCTGGGCCCCTGAACTGCTTCTCAGGCTAAGGAGGTGCCCTGACTTTCCTTAACTTGGGGGTACACTTGATGGTAGTGAGGCCCAAGTCCCCGACCTGTCCCTATCTCCTGTTTAGCCCTGAGCTAAACCCCCCAACCCTCTCCCCAGGAGGTGAGACAGGGGAATAAAGTGTACTGCACCAATAATAAGAAAGGAAAGATAAAACAGACACCACCGGGTTAAAGCAACTAAAAAACAAAACTTGGCTTGCTCTGCTGCAATGCTCCTGGACAGCAGAGTTAGCCACTTGACCACATTCAACTGAAGCACCACTGCTCCTGATCGCTCCTGTCTTCGGCAGCATCACCACTGCTCCACATAACCTAAACCTCCTCTGCACCAGGTAGGTCCACTCCACCACGGTTGATTTCAAAATGAACTGTATTACCAACAGCTAGCTGTTGTACCAGGTGACCTTATATAGGAAGGTGGGAGTGGTCTCCAGCAGACTAATTAAACATGCAGTAACACCAGCGGATATCGAGGGCAAAAACTGATATTAACCCCCGATGGCCTGAAAGGAAAAAAGGTTTAAAGGGGTTGTCCGGGCTTTTCACATAATCTCAGTGCATATCTGGGCTGCAGAATGCTGACAATAAGTAATTTACCTTCTGTGGCCAGTTTGCAGCATTTGCTAGATATCATCTCTTGCTTGTAAGAAAAACGTCCAGGGGGGGGTGTTCTGGCATTGAAATGAGAACTGGTCGTTGGCATTGTTGGCACTGAATACAAGGCTTCAATCAGCCGTATTGCTTAACATGAGAAGACCATTTATAAACATAAGGCCCTTTAAAAATCTGCATTGGAGCCTCTGTTACAGATCATGTCCCAGGTGTCTACTGTAATTAGGCATAAGATTTTTTAAAAAATATAAAGTTATATATTTTGTTGTTAAATTTTGATGTAACCGTTTTATTACCCTAGCTCTAGCCATAGTCCTAGCCATAAAACTAAGCCTAACCTTTGTTCTAAACTAATCCCTAGCCCTAAGCATAACCCTATACCTATCACTAATTAGGGGTAGAAAAAAATATAAAAGCAAGTCTTGTAATGAATGAGGACAGGATTGTGCTGCATATGATTTAATGCAGTCTTCTTTCCTTAGCTGCTGAGATTCTGGCATTTCAGTAGCTATATATACACAGAGTGCAGCAGTTGAGATGATTTTATTATAAGCTGCTCTGTATACGCACTTCATTATGTTGAAAGCAATGTCAATTCAGTTTGCAGCAGTTTATGACAACCTCATCTCATTGTGCTGCCCCAGGATGGAGGCTGCCAATCATTTGACAGTGGAGGTGGCATTGCGGAGGTGATGAAATTTTGCACCCTCTTTCGACTTTGGTGCCTGAAACTACCACCCCTTTTCTTCCCAATGCTACACAACCACTTATGTATTTAGAAAAATAACACTTTATAGAAAGTCTTTTTTTTACTCTCTAGTAATAATATAATTATTGTGAGGTGTCTGAAAAAGGCTCCTGTAACAAGTCTGTAATTTTATCAGTATGTGTAAGCCAAAAGCAGGAGTGGAACATACAGAAAAAGCCTATAATTAAATAGTGTGCACCTCTTTCACTTTTCTTATGACTTACGGTACTTATACTGTCTAAATACTGTGACCGTGGCAAAAAAATCAAATTCCTGCAAACTTAGACAACAAAAAATAGATGTTCAAGCAGATTTGTCACATAAGGAACTCAATTATTGCTATTCGGACCACTGTAACTGCAGTGAAGTACGATGGGTTTCCATCATAAGTGTTTGTTATTCCACAGTTTCTTCTGGTAAATGTACATGGTCTGTGATGGACATGTGAATCGAGCCATATCAAAGAAATGAATGGCGCCCTAAATGCTAGGCATGTGAAAAATGAGGATGAATGAACTCATGGAGATCAACATCCAACACTGCGGAGACACCATCACATGTTTCTCAACGCAGTGATTCTAGGGCAATTCCCCCACCCTTATGGGAAATATGTAAATATATGCAAAACACAAGCCGCGGAGACACCATCACATGTTTCTCAACGCAAGCAATGACTAGCCAGGTCTTTCCCCGGGAGGGAACAACCACGGGAAGGGCAGTCTCCAATGAAGGAAACCACCTATGCCAAAACATGGTATCCATCCACAGACAGCTGTTTCGGGGTATTGCCGTCCTCCTTGCTACACGTGGATAACACGTTCTTATGTCATCCACACAGTCTCCCCTGCATCGTGTTCCTGCGCAGGCGTACTTCTCAGTCCTGACTAGGGCAGAGGAAAGAACTGCAGTGCACAGGTGCCGAGAAAGGTCAAAAATCCCCAGTCAGGGTAGAGAAGTGCGCCTGCGCAGAAAAGTGATGCTGAGGAAACTGTGTGGATGACGTAGGGATGCAAGAAGGAAGACAGCATCGGGGGCTTATATATTGGGGGCTTATATACAGCATTATAGAATGGTATATATTAAACCTGAAAGGCAGTGGCCGTATCTCCTATCAGACAAACCAGTAAAAATAATATTCTCTAAAGGAAATATGCAGCAATGCCTGGTATCATCAATGTGCAAAACAATTGTTTTGTCTGTTATTTTCCTGTGAAACAATGACTACAGTCTTCGATGTTGCTGACTTGTGTAGAATGCTTAATTTATTTGTGTATGGATCGTATTGAGTAATCCAAAATGGCATCACCTTGCATATTACATTGGGATACTTTACTTTGAATACTTTGCTATATTTGAACATTTTTAGAAATTCCAATACAAATGAGATTTTTTTTTATCAGATAGAAATGCTAACACAATTGTTTTTTGGCCTTTTAATGTACAGGTGAACTTTAAAATTAAGACAGTATCTGTATATAATGTGCAGTATTCAAGTGATGTAACTGGGACAGTTAATTAGTTACTAACAAACAAACTATAAATGGTTAACTTGATTAACAAAGTAGGAATAAATGAGGCATTATCCATTCCTAATGAGATCAGTTTATCTTAATCCATCTGATAGCTCATGGACACTGGTAGGGAGCCTGTAAGTCAGGGAAGAGACCCTATACTGCTCCGTTATTTCTGACACGTACCATCTCCATGTACTCCTGTACTGGCTCTCTCTTGGACGCTAAACATAAAAGATTGGGGACAATATCACATTAATATGGAGTCTGGGGTACATGCCAGTGTTTTCTTCGTCACATTCTTAATGAATTTGGCGCATCGTGCTCCAGCGCACTAGTGATGAGCGAACGTGCTCTGATAACATCTTATCCGAGCATGCATGGGTGTTATCCGACCATCTTGGAATGCTCGTATCATGTTCGTGTCCCTGTAGCTGCATGATTTGTGGCTATTAGACAGCCTGAACATATGTGTGGATTGCAAACAGGCAATCCCCAAATGTGTTGCGGTTATCTAACAGCTGCAAGTCATGCGGCCGCAGGGACTGGAACATAATATACGAGCATTCCAAGATGGTCGGAAAACACCCATGCATGCTCGGATAAGATGATATTTGAGCACATTCAATCATCATTTTACCACTGCCAATCAAATCAATACAGCTTACAAAACGACAATTTTGATAAATTGTTTTCATCGCTTATGATTTGATGTGGTTAGCTATAGATATAAATACCGGTAAATTGTAGTACCCTAATAAAATAGTGATATAGGGCACTTTTTTGTCCCATCCTTTAAAAAAATGTGAGGCTTCTGTGTTTTTTTGGAGGCTGAAGTGTACAGATTATTTTGACTGCAATTATCATTATTTTACAGTTTACAGTGAATGCAGCTGATGTCTTATCAGAATTATGGGCTGTAGACAGGGATCACTTATAATCACAAACATGCTCGAGTTTGAGTCAATATTCAAATCGCACTCGGCCATGCAAGTCAGTGAGTGTGTGGGAAACATCAAACTTCATCTGAGTGCCGTCCGATTTCCACACACACACAGAGTGGATAAGTTTTTTTTCTCCATCTTCTCATCCTAGAGAATCAGATCAACAGTGCGGACACTGATCAGAGTTTGATCATAGTGTCATTTGCATAATTGATCTGATTTTCTCTCATGACAAAACATACGATCATCTGCACCAAACCTAAGGACACAGTCCGACAGGTGTAAAAATCAGACAGAAATCGGAACGCAATGCACGGACTGGCCAGCAGCTTTCTCAACTGAAGTGTGACCGCTTCATGTATTTCTATGCAGTGATCACCCTCGGGTCGGGAGAGCGGCAGCCAGTCCGAGCATTGTTGTTCGCTTTCGGTCCGATTTATACAGCCATCTGAATGCACCCAAATACTTTACCTTACATACTTTCGAGCTGGAAGGGTTAATTTTGGAACATTTTAATATCACTGTTACATATGTAAAGATTTGTATTTAACATTTTCATTAAAAAATCCAGCTGAATTCTGTATTCCATTGGAGTTTTTTTGCCCACATTCTGCTGTAATGCACAGCATGTTGCATAGTCATGCTTAATACAAATTTAATTGACTTAATTGCTTCTAATAGGTTGAAGGAAAATGTAGAAATCCAACTAATGTTACCAGCTGCAATGGAGTAAATGCTTCCAGGATGCTTGTGTATTGTGAGCATCTGTGTGTCACTTCCGCACACAGTCGGAGATTTCTAATGTTATAGAATGAGCATCAAGATATTAATATGCATGTGCATTCTGATTTTCCAGCCTGTTCTGAGCCATAATGTGATGATGTAACACACCGATCCATCAGTAACATTGTAATAATAACTAGGGAGCGCCAACTCTGTGCGCTTGAGAGCATGGTGCATTTTCTGGCTTATCTGCAGAGCATGATTGATTGCAGAATATCCTGCTCAGTCCTTTGTTTCAATTAAAATAATTTCTCTTTTTTTAGAGCATTATTCCAAAGATTATTAAGTTCATTTCAATAGATTTTCAGTAAATTCCATATCGGTTTAGATAAATATTATCTAGATATATTTTATGGTGCATTATTTTTCTTTTTTTGTTTTACCTACTTTTTTATCAAGTTTAACCCCTTACCTACAATTGACGTAATATTCCGTCCATGTGTCCATGGACCTAATTACCATGGACGGAATATTACGTCATCGCGATCAGCGGCGCCCACGTGGTGAGCGCCGCTGATCGCGGCCGAGTGTCAGCTAATTATCATAGCTGACACCCGGCACAATGTGTCAGGGGCGGTCACGGACCGCCCCCGACACGTTAACCCCTTGCACACCGCGATCAAACGCGATCGCGGTGTACCGGGGGTTAAAGGGAAGCATCGGCAGGGAGGGGGCTCCCTCCGTGCTTCCCTGAGCCCCCCACGGCAGCGCAATGTGCAGCGCTGCTGCGGGGGACTCCCTTCCTCCAGGCCCCCGAATCCAAGATGGCGACGGGGGCCTTCGGGGGCCTGAGGAAGCTGGCTTCCTCAGTGCCTGCAAAGCGCAGGCATGAGGAAGTCTGCAGCAGTGCCTGTGACAGATCGCTGATCTGTCACAGTGATCTGTGATGTGACAGATCAGCGATCTGTCACAGGACAGTGATGTCCCACCTGGGACAAGGTAATAAAGTAAAAAAAAAAAAAAAAAAAGTGTTAAAAATAATTTAAAAAAAATCGCTAAATAAATTAGTTAAAAAAAAAAAAAATATTCCCCAATAAATCCATTTTTTGAAAATAAAAAAAAAACAAAACAATAAAAGTACACATATTTGGTATCGCCGCGTCCGTAATGACCTGCCCTATAAAACTGTCCCATTAGTTAACCCCTTTAGCGAACCCCTTAAAAAATAAAAATAAAAAACGAAGCAAAAAATAATGATTTATTATCATACCACCGAACAAAAAGTGTAATAACGCGCGATCAAAAAGACGCATATAAATATCCATGGTACCGCTGAAAACGTCATCTTGTCCCGCAAAAAACGAGCCACCATACAGCATCATCCGCAAAAAAATAAAAAAAGTTATAGCTCGCAGAATAAAGCGATACAAAAATAATTATTTTTTATATAAAATTGTTTTCATTGCAAAAAACCGACAAAACATAAAAAAAGACCTAAATGAGGTATCGCTGTAACCGTACTGACCTGAAGAATAAAAACGCGTTATTAATTTTACCGCACGCGGAACGGTGTAAACGCACCCCCCAAAAGAAATTCATGAAAAGCTGGTTTTTGTTCATTCTGCATCCCAAAAATCGGAATAAAAAGCGATCAAAAAATGTCATGTGCCCGAAAATGGTACCAATAAAAACGACAACTCGTCCCGCAAAAAATAAGACCTCACATGACTCGGTGGGTCAAAATATGGAAAAATTATAGCTCACAATATGTGGTGATGCAAAAACTATTTTTACAATAAAAAGTGTCTTTTAGCGTGCGACAGCCGCCAAACATAAAAACCGCCATAAATAGTAAATCAAACCCCCCGTTATCACCCCCTTAGTTAGGGAAAAATAATAAAACTAAAAGAAAATGTATTTATTTCCATTTTCCCGCTAGGGTTAGGGTAGGGTTAGGGCTAGGGTTAGGGCTAGGGTTAGGGCTAGGGTTAGGGCTAGGGTTAGGGCTAGGGTTAGGGCTAGGGTTAAGGCTAGGGTTAGGGTTAGGGCTAGGGATAGGGTTAGGGATAGGGCTCAGATTAGGGTTAGGGGTGTGTTGAGGTTAGGGTTGGAGTTATAATTGGGGGTTTCCACTGTTTGGGCACATCAGGTGCTCTCCAAAGGCAACATGGCGTCTGATCTCAATTCCAGCCAATTCTGCGTTGAAAAAGTCAAATGGTGCTCCTTCCCTTCCAAGCTCTGCCATGTGCCCAAACAGTGTTTTACCCCCACATGTAGGGTATCAGCCTACTCAGGACAAATTACAAAACAACTTTTGGGGTCCAATTTCTCCTGTTACCCTTAGGAAAATAAAAAATTGGGGGCAAAAATATAATTTTGCGGAAAAAAATGTTTTTTTTATTTTCACGCCCAGGCGTTATAAACTTCTGTGAAGCACTTGGGGGTTCAAAGTGCTCACCACACATCTAGATAAGCTCCGTGGGGGGTCTAGTTTCCAAAATGGGGTCACTTGTGGGGAGTTTCAATAGTTTAGGTACATCAGGGGCTCTCCAAATGCACATGACACCCGCATACCAATCCATCAAAGTCTGCATTCCAAAACGTCACTACTTCCCTTCCGAGCCCCGACGTGTGCCCATACAGTAGTTTTCTCCCACATATGAGATATCAGCGTACTCAGGACAAATTGGACAACAACTTTTGGGGTCCAATTTCTCCTGTTACCCTTAGGAAAATAAAAAATTGGGGGCAAAAATATAATTTTGCGGAAAAAAATGTTTTTTTTATTTTCACGCCCAGGCGTTATAAACTTCTGTGAAGCACTTGGGGGTTCAAAGTGCTCTCCACACATCTAGATAAGCTCCGTGGGGGGTCTAGTTTCCAAAATGGGGTCACTTGTGGGGAGTTTCAATAGTTTAGGTACATCAGGGGCTCTCCAAATGCACATGACACCCGCATACCAATCCATCAAAGTCTGCATTCCAAAACGTCACTACTTCCCTTCCGAGCCCCGACGTGTGCCCATACAGTAGTTTTCTCCCACATATGAGATATCAGCGTACTCAGGACAAATTGGACAACAACTTTTGGGGTCCAATTTCTCCTGTTACCCTTGGGAAAATAAAAAAAATGGGGACTAAAAGATGATGTTTGTTGAAAAAATACGATATTTTTATTTTCACGCCCGGTCGTTATAAACTTCTGTGAAGCACTGGGGGGTTCAAAGTGCTCACCACACATCTAGATAAGTTCATTAGGGGGTCTAGTTTCCAAAATGGGGTCACTTGTGGGGGGTTTCCACTGTTTAGGTACATCAGGGGCTCTCCAAACGCAACATGACACCCGCAGACCATTCCATCAAAGTCTGCATTCCAAAACGTCACTACTTCCCTTCCGAGCCCCGACGTGTGCCCATACAGTAGTTTTCTCCCACATATGAGGTATCAGCGTACTCAGGACAAATTGGACAACAACTTTTGGGGTCCAATTTCTCCTGTTACCCTTGGGAAAATAAAAAAATGGGGACTAAAAGATCATGTTTGTGGAAAAAATACGATTTTTTTATTTTCACGCCCGGTCGTTATAAACTTCTGTGAAGCACTGGGGGGTTCAAAGTGCTCACCACACATCTAGATAAGTTCATTAGGGGGTCTAGTTTCCAAAATGGGGTCACTTGTGGGGGGTTTCCACTGTTTAGGTACATCAGGGGCTCTCCAAACGCAACATGACACCCGCAGATCATTCCATCAAAGTCTGCATTCCAAAACGTCACTACTTCCCTTCCGAGCCCTGACGTGTGCCCATACAGTAGTTTTCTCCCACATATGAGGTATCAGCGTACTCAGCACAAATTGGACAACAACTTTTGGGGTCCAATTTCTCCTGTTACCCTTGGGAAAATAAAAAAATGGGGACTAAAAGATCATGTTTGTGGAAAAAATACGATTTTTTTATTTTCACGCCCGGACGTTATAAACTTCTGTGAAGCCCTTGGGGGTTCAAAGTTCTCACCACACATCTAGATAAGTTCCTTGGGGGGTCTAGATTCCAAAATGGTGTCATTTGTGGGGGGTTTCCACTGTTTTGGTACATCAGGGGTTTTCCAATCGCGACATGGTGTCCGATCTCAATTCTAGCCAAAAACGTCAAATGGCGCTGCTTCCCTTCCGAGCTCTGCTATGCGCCCAAATAGTCATTTACACCCACATATGGGGTATCAGCGTACTCAGGACAAATTGCACAATAACTTTTAGGGTCCTGTTACCCTTGGAAAAATAAAAATTGTGGGTGAAAAGATCATTTTTGTGGAAAAAATATGATTTTTTAATTGTACCGCTGTACGTTATAAACTTCTGTGAAGCCCTTGTGGGTTCAAAGTTCTCACCACATATCTAGATAAGTTCCTTGGGGGGTCTAGTTTCCAAAATGGGGTCACTTGGGGGGGTTTCCACTGTTTAGGTACATCAGGGGCTCGCCAAACGTGACATGGCGTCCGATCTGAATTCCAGCCAATTTTGCATTGAAAAAGTCAAACGGCGCTCCTTCCATTCTGAGCTCTGCCATGCGCCGAAACAGTGGTTCCCCCCCACATATCAGGTATCAGCGTAGTCAGGACAAATTGCACAATAACTTTTGCAGTCCAATTTCTCCTGTTACCCTTGGTAAAATAAAGAAAATTGAACCTGAAGTATTTTTTTTGTGAAAAAAAGTTAAATGTTCATTTTTTTTTTAATATTCAAAAAATTCCTGTGACGCACCTAAAGGGTTAATAAACTTCTTGAATGTGGTTTTAAGCACCTTGAGGGGTGCAGTTTTTAGAATGGTGTCACTTTTGGGTATTTTCTATCATATAGACCCCTCAAAGTGGCTTCAAATGTGAAGTGGTCCCTAAAAATAAAATGGTGTTGCAAAAATGAGAAATCGCTGGTCAATTTTTAACCCTTATAACTTCCTAGCAAAAAAAAATTTTGGTTGCAAAATTGTGCTGATGTAAAGTAAACATGTGGGAAATGTTATGTATTAAGTTTTTTGTGTGCCGTATCGCTGTGATTTAAGGGCATAAAAATTCAAAGTTGGAAAATTGCGAAATTTTCAAAATTTTCGCCAAATTTCCGTTTTTTTCACAAATAAACGCAAGTTATTTGAATGCAATTTTACCACTAACATGAAGTACAATATGTCACGAGAAAACAATGTCAGAATCACCAGGATCCATGAAAGCGTTCCAGAGTTATGACCTCATAAAGGTACAGTGGTCAGAATTGTAAAAATTGGCCCGGTAGTTAACGTGCAAACCACCCTTGGTAGTGAAGGGGTTAACCAGATTTTTTCCAGCAACTAGACAGTTTTCCGACTCCCTGGGTCTAGCCATAGCGTTTCCCCTCTAGAGGTCTCAGTGATATTGATTTTCTGTGCTTCTTTGTGGTTTGAAAGCCAAAATGATTTTGGCAGTGAAAGAATGAGAAATATGAAAATTAAGTATGGACTTGGCAAAGAAAAAAAAAAAAAGTGATGTGTGTATGCGACAATGACCACATTCTGCACTGTCCAATAGCAGGATACAGATATTTCGGCAGACGAAGGCTTCGTAAAGTTTGACTGGATTTTATTTTAAAGATGCACCAGAACTATTAATTATCCATTAAGGGTCAATTCATTTGTTAGCGCTCTTCTAAATATTCTTTTTAAATGTTAATGGAATGGAGAGAGAGACATTAGTTATGGGAAAGACATCTGCTTTCGTTCTCTGCGGAGTGAACAGCAGAATATCCTGAAGGAAACCTTTGTGCTATTAAACTTTTACAGCATAGTCGAAGGAATATTCCATTCAGTGGGTATACATTATGACTGGCCTAAATACTGTAGATATGTACGCTAATATGTACCATGGTGACTTTACATTTCAAGACCTATTTTTGTGGCAATGTACAAAATTGGAGATTAGTAGTGTCACCGTTTTGCTGATGTTCATGACCTCTGGTGTCCATTTTGACCATAGTTTTGACTTTGTTTTACAGTTTGTGGCCTCCAGGGTATTGTGACCTCTTGTGATCATACCCTGGTGTCATCAGGCTATGGACGCACATTTGTTGTATGATTCTGTCACTTGAGATTTCGTATCCCCCAGGGAAGCAATACTCAGCAAGGACAAATTTGTATTTTTTGACTGTCAACTTCAAATGGCGAAAAATTATCTTTTGCCTTTCTAGTGTGTGGTTTCTAAGTTTACTTGGGATATTAGTCTTTAAGTGCTGTGAATGAAGATGGTGTAGGTTACCCTCCTACAGAATGTATTGGCTGTGGACTTGTGGCAGCGTAGGTCCCGCAGTGATAAACAATATCATTGTGAAAAAGGAAGCCTCACATTTCAGTCTCGCCTATAACCCAAGTTCTCTCGTCAGCTTACACTGCGGAAATGAAGAATTTCGCTTGATATTTCTTAAAATCTCAAGCACTTTGCTAGCACTGTAAAACACAGCAGATTTTCCGCAAGCAAATGCACATCGAAAAATCCAGTGTTTTTGCAGTGTGGACACTTAGCGGTAAAATACTAGGCTTTGTTGCAACTAAAAGGGGATCCATCACCCCATTTTTGCCTATCAGCTGCGGCCACCGCCATCAGGGGCTTATCTACAGCATTCTGTAATGCTGTAGATAAGCCCCCGATGAAACCTGAAAGATAAGAAAAGAGAGTTATATTATACTCACCCCGGCGTTCGGTCCAGTCCGATGGGTGTCGCCGTCCCGTCTGGCGTCTCCCATCTTCATACGATGCTTCTCCCTCGGCCCTGTTGAGGGCAGATCAGAGTACTGCAGTGCGCAGGCACCGGACGTCTCTGACCTTTCCCTGCATCTGCGCACTGCAGTACTTTACTCTGCCCTCAATAGGGCAGAGAAAGTAGGCCTGCGCAGGAGCCGAAGGAGAAGCAAGGAGGAGGGCATCATCGTATGAAGATGGGAGGCGCTGGACCGCGACACCCACCATACCAGACCACGCCTCCCGGTGAGTATATTCTAACGTGTTTTTCTTATCTTTCAGGTTTCATCGGGGGCTTATCTACAGCATTACAGAATGCCCTAGATAAGCCTCTGATGGCGGTGGCCATGTGCACACGTTGAGTACAATTTCTGCACCATTTCTGCATCTCTTTGCAGAAAACCGCAACTGAAAAATCACGTTTTTGTCTCCGTTTTTGACTGATTTGAGAGAAGTTAATGGTGAAAAACGCAGGGAAACACTCAGAGAACGGACATGCTACAGGTTATTTTTTGCACCAAATCTGCAAGTCAAAAATGCCCAATGTTTGCAATGCATGATACTTCAGATTTCTCATTCACTTTGCTGGCATCAAGTTTTGTCACAAATGTGCACATAAACAAATGCGACAAAAACACACCAAATCTGTGCACATTCTCTTATGATACATGTAAAACATGTATTTTTTCTGTAATTTTTAAGTCTTAAAGAGAAGCCTCTGAATAGTCATGCAGAAGAAAATGCCACAACCAGAGCATGCTGCATTTTGAAGAATAAGCCACAAGCAAAATTATAGCCTTTGTATGTAGTACATTCTGTTCTTCTTTGTAGACCTGGAATTATTACCTGCCTATAGTGCTTTTGGCTGCTTAGAAAGCTACAAAAACACTGTGAAAACACTGGAAACGCTGTGTAAATTCTTAATTTTCTTAATTTTTTTTATCATTATTTACAAACCAAAATCAGAGGTGAATAATATAAAGACTAAAACATTTGCACCTCCTCCATGCTTGGGCTTACAAATACTGAAGCAAAATATTTTTTCTGGTAAAGGTGCATTCATGTAGAGCAGTGCCTCCCAAACTCGCTGCTCCCCAACAAATTATGTTTTCAGGATTTCCTTAGTATTGCACAGGTCATGGAATTATCATCAAAGCAGCAAAATTGCAGCAGGCTCTCATGTCTGTGCAATAATTAGGAGATCCTGAAAACAGGGGCCCTGAGGACTGGAGTTTGGGAACCACTGATGTAGAAGGAAATAGTAGGACACCAAACAATGGCCATACCCTAGAATATATCCAGTATCCTTTTATCACCAGTTACTATTTTATCCATCCAACTAACGGCTCATTTAGAAGATCCGATCTGGATCAAGCGGTTATTAGAATGCTCATTTGCCAACTATTCCCAAGTATAAACATGCCGACAATCGCCCGATGAGTGAACAAACAGAATTAAAGTCATTGTTATCTGCTGTCTAAAATTTTTTTATTTATTTTATTGGAATTTTATGTGATATGCCAACACAAGGTAGCAAACATTTGTGAAGTGCAAAGGAAATGATACATGGTTTTCTAATAATTTTAAATATATAAATCTCAAAAAATTGTGACGTGCATTTTTATTCAGCCCCTTTGGCAATAATTTGTAGGACCACTGCTATTACTGCTGTAAGTCTTTTGGGGTATGTCTCTATCAGCTTTGCACATCTATTTCCCAGTGTAAAATAAAACAAATCCTACTCTCCTCCAGTTCCATTCCAGTGATGTCTGTGTCATGTATCCCAGGTTCACATGACATTGTTCTGCCACATGAGCTCTGCAGCCAATTGGTGGCTGCTATTGAGTTTCTGCACTTTCATTTCCTTTGGGTGAATTTGGGACATCCGAAAGAAGTGTGGGATGTGCAACTTAATAGTGGCCACTGATTTAGTTCAGGGCTCACTTGGCATAACAATGTCATGTGAGCCCCAGGAGTCCTGGCATGGCACTGGTACTAGAGGTAAGTATAAGGCATTTACATTTTACATTGGGAATGCAGTACTTAAGAATGGATTTTCTGAATAGTAGCCAGATGTATTACAAAGTCATTCCATTTAAAGGGGATCTGTCACCCCATTTTTGGACTATCAGTTGCGGCCACCGCCATCAGGGGCTCATCTACAGCATTCTGTAATGCTGTAGATAAGCCCCCGATGTAACCTGAAAGATAAGAAAAAAAGAGTTAGATTATACTCACCCCGGCGTTCGGTCCTGTCTGATGGGTGTAGCTGTCCGATCCAGCGCCTCCCATCTTCACACGATGATGTACTCCTCCTTGCTTCTCTCTCGGCTCCTGCGCAGGTGTACTTTCTCTGCACTATTGAGGGCAGAGCAGAGTACTGCAGTGCGCAGATGCCGGGAAAGGTCAGAGACGTCCGGTGCCTGCGCACTGCAGTAATTTACTCTGCCCTCAAAAGGGCAGAGAAAGTACGCATGCACAGGGAGAAGCAAGGAGGAGAACATCATCGTATGAAGATGGGAGGCACAGGACCGGACCTCGACACCCACCGCCCCCACCCTCTGGTGAGTATAATCTAACATGTTTTTCTTATCTTTCAGGTTTCACAGGGGGCTTATCTACAGCATTACAGAATGCTGTAGATAAGCCCCTGATGGCTGTGACCGCAGCTGATAGGCGGAAAATTAGGTGACAGATTCCCTTTAAGGGCACTTGGTCATAGGTTACTATTTTCTTCCATTTTCAACAAAAGCAGAAAACTGTTGAACTCTGTGTGAACACCTCTTAAAGTTTCTTATTACTCCACCCTGACGCCACTTTTGCACAGCATTGTTTTGGACAGTATTTCAAACCAGTATTTTGAAGTCAGACCTAGGACTGGAACTTCCGAAGACACAGTATAATGAAAATATTTCCACTTATTTTACTATGTTTTGAAGTCGCTCCAGATTTTGCCTTAGAAATATTAATAAATAATAAACAAAATACAGCCGTGTGTATCTTTGGATCGGTAAAATAAATTCTGCTCCTGAAAGCTTCAGCAAATTGCTATCAATAACTGGGAATAGGGTTTTGAAAAGTACATGCACCAAAAAATCAAAGGCGGAAAAGAGAGTATGCTTAGAATTTAATAATATTTATGTATAGATCCGGTTTTGAAAGGACTTACAAAAGATTCCATAATAGTTTAACCATTAGCACCATTACAGTGCAGCGTATGCTAAAATGGATGCCTTACCGTTGCCTGTGCCGCCTCCAGCAATTGTATTTATTACATTAGACAAGGGCCAAATCTACCTGGAAGCTTTCTACAAATCCTTATTTTTTTAAATATGTTCCATGATTTTAAAATTCCAGATAAGTGAATATTTACAGCCAACTTGCTTTCTTGGGAGTTTAAAGTTGTCTAATAGCTCCAATTTGAAGACAACCAAGTTTCTAGAAAAACAGATTGTTCCTCAAGGATCTTTTCTGGCCTGAATTCTTGTCCTTTCTGCCCTTATACCCAAGGCAATGTTTACGTTTTATAAGAAGCTGATTCTATTGGTTCTCAATCTAATCCCAACAATATACTCTCTGGGGAGAAAGATTGTACGTAAACTTAACCTATCTCATAAAGAAATATTAGTTATACTCACATTACGTATGCAGAACCCATCTGGAAGATCATTTAAAAATGCTAACAAGATGTCATAAATTATCCATAGCAAATCTTTCCTAATCAGTAATAATAATATTAACTCAAGCAAAAATATTTTAAAACGTCTTCTCCACCTTTAGGGAAGTTTACTGATTAGTAAACCAGGTGTATTGCAGTTTGCTACAGGTTTGAGCAGCAGATTTCCCACCCAAATTGAAAAAGTTTTGAGGACAGTGTAAAACCAGAAAAGTCACACAATTTTGAGCAAAACCCACATGCAACAAAATTTGCTATCTTCCAATACCAGAAAACTCGCAGACAGGTCTTGATAAATTCTCCCCATTGCCTTTACATGTTTGTTCCTTCAAACTTTGCATAAATCAATAATACAAGCAAGAATGAAAAACTTTCTAATATACAGTATCTTATCTGAGAAATATGCTGATGAGACCCTTTCTCGCCTCTCCCCTGCCTCCTAAATTCATAATTTACTATGAAAAAGTTAACATCTGTCAAACAAAATGGACTGCCAGCTCACTGAGGTATCAAAATTAAGTCTACAGGAGATGAAGGAGGAGGAGCAGAGTGAGAGTCAGAGTGAAAGAAAGAGGCACCGACAAATTCAGACCAACGCTGCTGCTTTCTAATCAGTATTTCTCACGCCAGTGCTGGATTCACATTTACACTGCCTAGTACTGCTGAATAATGTATTCCATGATGTTGCTGCTTCTGACCATGTCCTGTGTAGACACAGAAGAGCACCTGTAGTCTGTGTATGCAGTGAATAGGTGAAATTATAGCAGCTAGTCGACACACACTAGTTCCGTCAGCAGAATATTAGAGATAGAGTATGCAGAGGGAAAATCCAATTATATAATAGCTAGAAATAGTATCATTCCAAATGTACACGCACATTAAAGCTTATATTTAAAATCACTGAAAATGACAGGTCCACTTGATTGATCTATCTCGTCATACTTTGGTTATACAGCAGACTTGGAAACCACTTTGGAATGAATGAGAGTGTGATTTCTTACTCATGAATCCACTTCTTTCAGTTAGAGGTCAGGTATGATAGCAATATTGTAACAGAAGTCTATAGGATATGTTATATTTCTGTTGAGCATTGTATATTTATTCACTGACCAGCTGAGACCTATGACTCTACTGTTTACCAACCATGATTTTGGACCAGGATTATGAAAACATACTTTATTAGTCTGTTCATTTGTAGACCATCCTCATCTAGCTCAGTTGCTATGAAATAATTGCATATACAGAGGTATCTGTCAATCACAGGTCATTGATGTTACAGGAGGCAATACATGGTATTAAGAAAAGGGGTAGGTAAACTTTTGATCAGGGTCATTTGGATGTTTTGGGTTGTCATTGTGATTTAAAAAGCAGTTAATCCTGAATGCTATATATGTGTTTTCAACTATGCAAGCTTATATCTGGTAAACAGCTCTTTCAATCTCTGCTCTGAATCAACTCCTGTGTTTCTCCACTCCATTCAATGTCAGCAAGCAGTTAATCCTGAATGCTATATATGTGTTTTCAACTATGCAAGCTTATATCTGGTATATAGTTATTTCAACTTACTGTGCTTGTCCCCTTATATTGTGAGGTCAAGAAACTTTTCAAAGTGGTTTATGATCCATGTAGTGCTGGACATCTGTTTATCTGACCCCAACATTGTATTGGGTCCTGCTGTCTCAATTTAGTTTGATTGATTAACAAGAAGAGAGAGAGCAAAAAAAATATCTAAGCCTTAGCCTCCTATATATTCAGACATAGCTTGGGGAAGCATTTATGCAGGGGGCATTTATGCACATGTAATCGAAGTACATGTATCAGAGTACTGGCAGTTATAACATGGCAGTTAGACAGGGCAGGAGACAGGCAAGACATTTATATACATCTACTCCCTGTACATTTGGAATACAACAAATATATACCATATGCATTTGTGTAATTTATATCCTGGCCGCTGCATTCACACACATCCACCGCCCTGGCAATAACTCTCTACACTCCATCCATATCGGCCCCTCGCTCCTTTCCTCTCCTATGTATAGCACTCACGCTCTTTTCACATTGTTAAATTGCACAGATCCAGTCAGTCCCACCATTCAACATAAGAGATGCTCTCACAAATCACTTAACCATCTGCTCACTCTCTCTATCCTCCTTCTCCTAGTCGCAGGAGACATTGCTCCCAACCCTGGTCCCCCATGTTATAGAAAGTCAAACCCCCCAACTGCTACACTCAGAAACCCCTCTAATCTTATTAATATTCCCTGCATGCCATCTGTCTCTCTTAATTGTTGCCTTTGGAATTCTCGCTCAGTGTGTAACAAACTCTCCTTCACTCATGACTTTTTCTTTTCTAATTCTCTTAACTTCCTGGCTCTTACTGAAACCTGGATCCAGCAGTCAGACACTACCGCTGCTGCTGCTCTTTCATACGGGGGACTACACTTCTCTCATACCCCAAGATCAGACAATAGAGCAGGTGGAGGCGTTAGTCTGCTCCTATCACCAAAATGTACCTTTCAGGTTATCCCTCAACTACCCTCACTAGTCTTCCCTTCCTTTGAGGTCCATGCTGTCAGACATGCTGTCAGACTCTACACCCCCTTCTCCATAGAAGTGGTGGTGGTGGTGGTGGAGGCCTCCCGGCCCCTCCCATCAGTTCCTGGATCATTTTGCCACTTGGCTTCCACATTTTCTCTCCTGTGACATCCCTACCCTCATCATGGGAGATTTCAACATCCCCATTGCTCTTCCCCTCTCCCCATCTGCTACTCACCTTTTATCTCTAACCTCCTCGTTTGGCCTTTTGCAGCTTACTAATTCTTCAACGCATGAAGACGGAAACTCCCTCGAATTGGTCTTTTCTCGGCTTTGTGCAGTGGATGATTTTGCAAACTCCCCTCTCCCGCTCTCTGACCACAATCTTCTTTCATTCTCTATCAACAAGTGCCAGGCTGCTCAGGCCACCCCCACTGTCCATACTTATAGAAACACAGGCCATTAACACCCAGAAACTTATGAAGAACTTGCAGTCTTCATTGGCCCCTATCTCCTCCCTCTCATGTCCTGATTCTGCTTTGAAGCATTACAATGAAACACTTCAAAGTGCCCTGGATGAATTTGCAACCCCTATAAATAGAACACCACAACACAGACGGTGACAACCCTGTCACACCCTGCATACACATTTCCTGCTCCAGGTGCGCCGAACGTCTGTGGAGAAAATCCAATCTACACAAAGATTTCATCCATTATAAGTTTATGCTTTGAACGTACAACACTGCCCTTCACCTCTCCAAACAAACCTATTTCAACACCCTCATCACCTCACTGTCCAATAACCCGAAACTTCTCTTTGACACTTTTCATTTTCTACTCAACCCAAGAGTACAGGCCCCAACCATGGAGCTCCGAGCTGACGATCTGGCCAATTACTACAAAGAAAAAATTGACCAGGTTCAACAGGAAATTATCTCCCAATCACCTCATATCATGCACCGTCCTCCCTCCCCCACTGCATCTAGCTCACTCTCTGATTTTGAACCAGTCACAGAAGAAGTAGTAAGCAGGCTCCTTGCATCTCGCCCAACCATTTGCACCAGTGACCCATTTCCGTCACATCTCCTCCAGTCTCTTTCCCCTGCTGTCACCCCTCACCTAACTAAAATATTTAACCTCTCTCTCTCTTCTGGTATCTTTCCCTCATTTAAGCATGCCATCATACATCCACTACTTAAAAAGCCATCCCTCGACCAAAACTGTGCCGCTAACTATAGACCTGTCTCTAATCTTCCCTTCATCTCTAAACTCCTGGAACGCCTGGTCCACTCCCGTCTTATCCGCTATCTCTTTGATAACTCTCTTCTCGACTTTCTCCAATCCGGTTTCCGCTCTTTACACTCTACTGAAACTGCCCTCACTAAAGTCTCTAATAATCTACTAATAGCTAAATCAAATGGTCATTACTCCATGCTAATTCTCTTGGATCTCTCTGCAGCATTCGACACTGTGGATCATCAGCTTCTCCTCACTATGCTCCATTCCATTGGCCTCAAGGACACCGTTCTCTCCTGGTTCTCCTCCTATCTCTCTGAGCGCTCCTTTACTGTATCTTTTGCCGGTTCCTCCTCCTCTCACCTTCCCCTTACTGTTGGGGTTCCTCAAGGATCGGTTCTAGGCCCCCTCCTCTTCTCTTTGTACACTGCCCCTATTGGTCAAACAATCAGTAGATTTGGTTACCAGTACCATCTCTATACAGATGACACCCAATTATACGCTTCTTCTCCTGACATCACGCCAGCCTTTCTAGAAAACACCGGCGATTGCCTAAACGCTGTGTCTAACATCATGTTCTCACTATATCTGAAACTGAACCTGTCAAAGACTAAACTCCTTGTGCTTCCTCCCTCTACTAATGTACCTATACCCGACATTGCCATTTCTGTGTGTGGTTCCACTATTACGTCCCAGCAACATGCCCGCTGTCTTGGGGTCATACTTGACTCCGAGCTTTCCTTTGCCCCCCCACATCCGATCATTGGCTCGCTCTTGGCATCTGCACCTCAAAAACATTTCTAGAATTCAACCTTTTCTTACTTTTGACTCTGCAAAAACTCTTACTGTTTCTCTTATTCATTCTCGTCTCGACTATTGTAACTCTCTTCTAATCGGTCTCCCTCTTACCAAACTCTCCCCTCTCCAATCTGTCTTGAATGCTGCAGCCAGGATCATATTCCTCACCAATCGTTACACCAATGCCTCTACCTTGTGCCAGTCATTACACTGGTTACCCATCCACTCCAGAATTCAGTATAAACTTATTACCCTCACCCACAAAGCCCTCCATGGCTCAGCACCACCCTACATCTCCTCCCTTGTTTCAGTATACCACCCTACCCGCGCCCTCTGTTCTGCTGACGACCTGAGGTTAGCATCCTCAATAATCAGAACCTCCCAGTCCTGTCTCCAAGACTTTACACGTGCTGCACTAATTCTTTGGAATGCACTTCCCAGGTCAATACGATTAGTCCCCAATCCCCACAATTTTAACCGTGCCCTGAAAACGCATTTATTCAGACTGGCCTATCGCCTCAACACATTAACCTAATCTATCCCTGTGTGGCACAGCCAAAAGTTTCACCATAACCAGGTTCCCCGCATCATGTTCCCACATGCTTTATGCATCCATTAGCCCTCTGTGTCTGTACTGTTACACACTTAACATTATGGCTGGTCCATACAATCAGGGCAACTGTTACCACCCATCTTTCGTGTCTACCTCTTTCCTCATAGACTGTAAGCTTGCGAGCAGGTCCCTCATTCCTCTTGGTATTTGTTATAATCTATGTGATTATTGTTATGCTGTAATGTCTATTGTCTGTACAAATCCCCTCTGAAATGTAAAGTGCTGTGGAATATGTCGGCGCTATAGAAATAAAATTTATTATTATTATTAAAAAGAGAAAACACAGTAGTTTGACAAATGGTTTCACCCAACCACTAACCATGAGTGGAAGAAAAGTTTTGGGGATGTCTTTCATATTCTCTGATAACAGCATCAATTCTGCCGTGGTATGTAAACTTTTGATCTCAGCTGTAGCTCCTTCTGCTCTCTAACATTCTGCCTGCAGATTGGACAGTGTTTTCATAGTAACAGGTTCTCTTTAAAGTAGCTGCAAACCACAGTTTTATTTTAACCCCTTTCCGATGTTGGGAGTAATAGTACGCCCATGTCCGACTCCCTGTCAGTGCCAGAGCCCGCACCTTTCTGGGCACATGACAGCTGATCTATACAGCTGACATGTGCCCGCAACAGCCACAGGTGAAATCGCAATCGACCCACAGCTGTTAACTAGTTAAATGCCGCTGTTAATCTCTGACAGCGGCATTTAACTCTCGCTTACCGGAAGACCGTCACTAATCCCATCCATTGGTGACCCTGTCACATGATCGCGTGTCACAGATGGGTCAGCATAACAACCAAAGGTCTGCAGAAGACCTTTTTTGGTTGTCATTACCAGATTGCTATGAGCCCTGCCCCATGGTCGGCGCTCATAGCAAGTGAGCATTTCTGCTACACACAGGCGATTTGATTATCGCCTGTGTGTAGCAGAGGCGATCAAAGTATTGCAGCTTCTTGCCTCCCATAGAGACTATTGAAGCATGCAAAAAGTAAAAAAAAAAGTTTTTAAAAACATATAAAAGTTCAAATCACCCCCCTGTCGCCCTCAAAATAAAACAATAAAAAAATCAAAAATACACATATTTGGTATCGCCGCATTCAGAATCACCCGATCTATCAATATTTAAAAAGAATTAACCCGATCACTAAACGGCGTAACGAGAAAAAAATTCAAAACGCCAGAATTGTTTTTTTTGGTCGCCGCTACATTGCAATAAAATGCAATAATGGGTGATCAAAAGATCATATCTGCACCAAAATGGTATCAGTAAAAAAAATAAGCCCTCACCAATCCCAGATCATGAAAAATGGAGACGCTACAGGTCTCGGAAAATGATGCCATTTTTTAAAACAAATTTTTGAATTTTTTTCACCACTTAAATAAAAAATAACCTACACATGTTTGGTGTCTATAAACTTGTAATGACCTGCAGAATCATAATGGCAGGTCAGTTATAGCATTTAGTGAACATTGTTAAAAAAAACAAAAAAAAACTTGTGGAATTGCAATTTTTTTCCCGTTTTCCAGTATACGATATGTTAAAATTAATAGTGGAGAAACAAGGCATTTCATCCTGCACTACAAACCCGTGAGTAAAATCAAAAGCTTTTATTGGGCATATCAAGCCATGGTTAAAAGAATTAGAACACTTGTCATGTTTCTGGCATGATAAATGCTCCCTTAATCATAGGATACAACAATGGCAATACATGTGATCATATATAGCAACATTAAACTAATCATAGCCAGCAGTCATAATTGCATTAGTATGCACAAGGAGTGCGCCACACCGACATCACAAGCCATATTGCAGGAACAAGAAAACATCATATTAATGTATACAAAATAAATCATTTCTGAAATTCATGCCTTTCAGGTATTTAGTATGCATTTTAACACTAATGGTGTAATTCGAAAGTACAACTTGTCCCGCAAAAAACAAGCCCTCACACGGCCATATTGACCAAAAAATGAAAAAGGTTGTAGCTCTTGGAAGAAGAGGAGAAAAAAAACTGAAATACCCCTGGTCATTAAGAGGTTAGTATGATATTTCCACCATTCCACCACTATTGATAGTCTGTGGCGACCGGACCACAGTCATGTGAACCCTGTCGGCTTTTCTAATTAGTAAGGTCCAAAGCGACGTCATCATTGTGGCACCATGCGGGTATCACGTGACTTTGATCCTACTGTTCAAAAGAGGCACCAGAGATGCAGACAGGTAGGAGCAGATTCGCAGGGCAATGGTCTGGCAGCCACAGACTATCAACGTGGCCACTAGAACAAGGTCCTGCAAATCCTCTTACTCAACTCTACATACAATGTGAAAAATAATCTTTTTTTTTTTCTTTTGACGAATGTGTTCTTTGCTTCTTGGAAAGGTAGCACACATACACAGCATAAGACTTAATATATTTGACTTTTGTCACTTTATAATTAAGTATCCCAAGTAAGCATGTTGCTCTGTTTTTCAGCCCATGAACAATACATTTTATATAGTATGTCACACATTTCATAAGAAATTGGCATGCTTTGAACTTGAAAGATAAAATTTTGAATCAAGGAACTTGCTCTAGAGATTGCTTATTTTGGATTTACATAGAATCACGTTTATTGCTTTGGTTGGAGTAATTTATCTTCTAGGAACTGGGCAGGCTCTCTATAGACAAGCAATTTATTCTTCCACAGTCTCTGCTTGATGATACATACAGAAGTGGTCACTTGTTCTACGGGTTATGTGCTGCTCTTTCCTTGGAGAACAGACTTGGAAAACTTCCTGGAAGCCATTTATCAAAATTTCCTTCCAGTAGAGCCAACAAGAATAGCCATAAAATGATTACATTACAGGAATGGCTGAGTCTGCACTCCATTAGGCTCATCAGACTTTCCAGAAAATTCATAACTCTATTTTTTTCTCCTAATATTGAGTATTTAGGTTCGTCAGACTTTCCAGAAAATTCATAACTCTATTTTTTTCTCCTAATATTGAGTATTTAGGTTTGGATTTTATGAAAGCCTAGTTATCTCTGATAAGACATGAATAGTATGTATTAAGCAATGAGCAAGAAGAGGAAAAGCTAAAATATAAATGAGTTTCATTAAGGACTAACTTGTTTGTAGTGTGCAATTTTTGATGCATTCTTTTCAATTAAAACTACTTAATTTGTTCCCTAGGAAGGAACATTGTATTAGCTTGTTTGTCCTATGGCAGACCTGGGCAAAGTGCGGCCCGCGGGCCACATCCGGCCCTCTGGCTGTCTCAGTCTCGCCCACGGACTGAGACAGCCGTGGGGCTGGAAACCTGAGGTCCGCCGGCCGCACCATGCCCGACTGCTCGCTGTCTCCCTAGGCGCAGAAAGCATTGGTGGAGGAGAGGCCTCCTGCCACTTCCTCCACCAATCAGCGTGTGAAACAGCTGACGCGATTATGTAATTTCACCGCGTCAGCTGTGTACCGCCAGAGAGTCAGCGCACTGGAGACAGCAACAGAAGCAGGGCGCCTGGGAATGAGACCGAGGTCAGTATGTGGTGTGTTTTTTTTTTTTTTCATGTGTGTGAACATGGGGATACTATGGAGTGAACATGGGGATTCTATGGGGAGTGAACATGGGGATTCTATGGGGGGTGAACATGGGGATTCTATGGGGGGTGAACATGGGGATTCTATGGGGGGTGAACATGGGGATTCTATGGGGGGTGAACATGGGGATTCTATGGGAGGTGAACATGTGGATTCTATGGGGGGTGAACATGGGGATTCTATGGGGGGTGAACATGAAGATTCTATGGGGGTGAACATGAAGATTCTATGGAGGGGAACATGGGGATTCTATGGGGGTGAACATGGGGATTCTATGGGGGTGAACATGGGGATTCTATGGGGGTGACGTGCAGCACATGGAGATTCTATGGGGGTGACGTGCAGCACATGGGGAGGCTATGGGGTGACGTGCAGCACATGGGGAGGCTATGGGGTGACGTGCTGCACATGGGGAGGCTATGGGAAGGCTGTATACTGTCATGCAGTATATGGGAAGGCTGTGTGGGGCTCATGCAATATATAGGGAGGCTGTGGAGCTCAATCAGTATATGTGGAGGCTGTGGGGGCCCCATGCAGTATTTGGGAGGCTGTGTGGAGCCTCATTCAGTATGTGGAGAGACTAGGGCTCATGCAGTATATGGGGAGGCTGTGTGGGGCCTCATGCAGTATATGGGGAAACTGTGGCTCATGCTGTACATGGGGAGGCTGTGTGGGGCTCATGCTGTATATAGAGAGGCTATGTGGGGCTCATGCCGCATATGTAGAAAAGGATTTCCAGTTTGTCAAGGAGCGCTTCCGGCTGATTCATTAATTACTCCAAATATTTCAAGGAATATCCAGAAAAAGAATGGGAGCGCAGATCTAAGTGCAGAGTTTTAATTATGTCAGATAGAAATAAAAAATTCTTCTCACCTTTTTGGTGTCTTTTTGCTCAGCGTATAACCCTGTGATTGGGTACTGGAGTAATCGTCTGGATCTACTGGCTTGCAGCTCAAAACAGGTGGAACGAATTACCTTGTAGGAGATTCGTCATAGAATGCAGATACGGATTTCCAGTTTGTCAAGGAGCGCTTCCGGCTGATTTATTAATTACTCCGAATATTTCAAGGAATATCCAGTGCATTGTTAGACATTTCAAGCTATTGCTTTGGCCTTCGACAACAGTCATGGTCTCTCATGTGGCCCCTCGGGAAAATTAATTGCCCACCTTGGGCCCTGACCTATGGTCATGGAGCCTGTCAGATGGCAGAACCCCTTAATATATTATGCATGTAAATATTGCTTCAGATCATATAAATGACCTTTTATTAATTTACTATCAAAAACCCGTCAATTCAATTTTGAGTTAAGTCGTTCATTACTGTGAAAAATTACTTCCCACGCTTTTTACGTTTGCGTTTTTTTTATATAAAATTTCTAAGGAGAAACATTTCTTGTTGTGGAGAGTGCCAAGCCGACGTTAGGACACTTGGCCAGGAATGTTTCCTCTTAGACCCACAGTCAAATCAGATTGCCTGCTTTGGACGGAAAAGGGGCAAACACCCCAAATTACATGTCGGCAAATGGGGTGTCTGGTCATGTGTGAAGGCTCGTTAAAAGGTCGATATTAACTATTAGGATTCCTGCATCTAATAAGTGGCGCCTCAGAAGAGGCTGTTTGTATGTAACATGGCATCAGCATGTGTGTGTGCAGTTATTATAGTACTTTACCTATGCAGAATATTACTGTGAACTGATTTAAGTAATTTTTCTGCACATTATACTTATATATGATAAAGGATAATGGATGTGAAAACTATAGCTATCTTCTTTATCAAGTATATTTAGTATGTATGCAATTTAAAGGGAACCTGTCACCAGGTTTCGCCGATATAAGATGCGGTTACCGCCTTTCAGGGCTTATCTACAGCAGTCTATAAGGCTGTAGATAAGCCACTGATATGACCTGCAAGAGAAGAAAATAAGTTTTATTATATTCACCCAGGTGGCGGTCCGGTCCAGTGGTTGTCGTAGATCCGGGTCTGGTGCCTCCTATCTTCTTACGATGCTTTAATGGAGTATTCACATGTTATGAAATTGCTTTAGTTAGACAGCATGAAAATAAGCAAGTTTGCAATGACTTGCTCTTTATATCTGCTGTCATTCTCCTGCTATAAGAGCTTTTATATTACTTAGTGTACAAGTTGTTGCCAACTCAAGATCAACTGCCAGAGCCTGGCTGGGTGTGTACAGAAGCTACATTCTAGGCTGAAAAGTTAAAGGGAATATGTCACTGTCATTGCTATCCCATCTCAGAGCAGCATGATGTAGGCTCAGAGACCTTATTCCCAGCGATGCATCACTTATTTTTCTGGTGCAGTTCTGATTGCAAACTGTTTTATCTGTTGCAGGTCTACAGCTCTCCAAGTGCTGAACTCTGAATAACACCCCTGCCTACAAAACTGACAGCTTTCTGTGCACACTGGCTATAAGCAGAAAGGTGCAAATCTGTGGTGGAGGCGGGGTTATACAAAGCTCATGAATATGGAGGACTACATGGCACAACTAGTCCTCTAGTGATAATATACTGCTGATAAATCAGTTATTTTATATTTTATAAAACAAAATATACTAAGTAGACCAGTAAGTTACATATAGAGTAGAATCAGGTCTCTGTCTTTATTCAGCTTTCAGGTTGGGTAGCAAAAACCTAGTGGCAGATTCTCTTTAACTCTTGAAATACCAGTTGGCTCTTTCCAGAACAATGATTTCTATAAAACTGCTGCTCATCTCTATCTCCCGTCTCTGCCAGCTCCTGACCAGTTATCATTTGTGCAGAATCAAAATTCCCTGGCCCCCATTGCAGTTATTAGAGCAGTTTTCCTATTCACTGCTCACACTTTCCTGAGATGTGTGCTTGTTCAAAGGCACTTATATCTCTATACAAACAGTAGCAAAACAAATCTGCTGAACCAGAACTGTCACTCAAGGAGAAGTGCACATCCTCCTAGCAACAAGGAAGGAAAAGGCTGTGCAGCAGTTTGCTGTTGAATACACAAGTTGAGAATATATAATCATTTAACTATTTTGTCTGGATGACACTCCGCACTACCTGATTCAGGTTTGTGCAAGAAGCCTTTCAACTTCTTCTGTGACCTGTTCAAAGACAGAAAGTGAGCCAGATGCAGTGTGAGAAGAAGGAGAATGCATAATATTAGGGGATTGGGAGAAAATTTCCCGGCGGATATGGTTAATTTTTTCTTTGAAATAATTGGCCAGATTGTCGGTGCTGAAGTTGATCAGGGCCTGCACTCTTGGATTGAGGTGGGAATGAAAATTGTCCAAGAGTCACTTAGGATTGTTGGATTGTGAGGTGATAAGGCTGTTGAAATAGGTTTGTTTGGAGAGGTGATGGCATAGTTGTATGTTTTAAGCCAAAACTTATATTGGATGAAATCTTTGGCCATTTTGGATTTTTCTCCACAGGCGTTCAGCGCACCTGGAGCACCGCTGCAGAAAATGTGTTTGCAGCCTGTGCCTGGGTTGCCGCTGTCTGTACCAAGTTCTTCTATATTAAAGTCAAAGGCTCATAATAAGGGGTTAAATACCTCACACTTATCATTCATGGGATTCAGTTTCATTGGTTATATGTGTATATAATCACATGCCTTCAAATATCTTTATCATTGAGATGTTTGTCCTTCATTTGTGCTAAGGCATTTTAATTGGGTCTCAAGTGAATAAAGATCTCAGGTGATTACTGCTAAGAAAAACTCTTACATTTTGTAAAGCCTCCATCTGGCAACTTATAATTGATCCACTCACGTCACAAGGGAAAGCTTCAGTGTTTAATTAGTTAGTTCTTAGTATGAAGGAACGGTTCCCCCTAAATGTTTTTATATTTTGAATAATATCTATCTTAAAAAGAATAAATTTAGTATGTCCACTATATAAACTAATATATAGTAATTGGGACCTTAAGAGTATGCTGCAGAAATTTTCAATGTAGATATTGACCTACAGAGCAAATTATTTAATCCACACCATGTTAAATTATATCCTGGAGTGGCTATGGGTTTTATGCAAATTTTCCCTGTTGAGCTCAGCTGGAAAGTTAAAAGTTGCAACAACCTCCTATTGTGGCAAATTTAGCTGCAGAAAAAAAACAGTTTTCTCAAAATGAAAAATTAAGAAACCGGGATCCCTGTTACTCCCATTCCGATCTTTGTGCTTCCCATCGCCAGCATTGACATCTTATCACGTCACCAATGCAGAAAATCACATTTTAAGTGAGGACAAACTCTACAAATGTTTTCAACAATATATTATTGATATACCGTATATACTCGTGTATACAGGGTTGGACTGGCCCACCAGAGAACTGGAGAATCCTCCAGTGGGCCCTAGCTTCTTCTTTAGAAGAGTTCATAGTGCAAACCTTGCAGCTGCTATGGGGCTCCTCTTGAGTGGGGGAGAAAGGTGGGCCCCCAGAATCAAATCCTCTGGTGGGACCAATGTTCTTCAGTCTGACACTGCGTGTATAAGCCAAGTTATTCAGCAAATTTTTTTGTGCAGAAAACGCCCCCCCCCCCCCTCGACTTATACACGAGTCATTGTCCCAGAAGATGACGGAGGGAGGGGAAGCGGTGGAGCAGCAGGTCACAGAAGGCAGGAGCCGGGAACTGCGGCTGTAACTGTTCCTGCTGCTAAAGAGAAATGAATATTCACTGCTCTGGCAATTAATATTCATTTCCCTTATAGCGCGCACAGTTACCGCCACAGTTGTCGGCTTCCAGCAGCTGCCGGGCTATCACGAGTGCCCGCTCATTAAGGTAATTAATATCAACCTCTCCACTCCCATAGGTGTGGAGAGAGGTGAATATTCATTACCATAATGAGCAGGGACACGTGACCGCCCAGCCGCAGGAGCTGCTGGCACTGGAGCAAGATGCTGCGGGGGCGTGCAGGGAAGGTAAGTAGGATGGTTTTTTTTTTATGCTTTTCTCATGGGTGCCATGCATACAAGGATAGGGATGAGGAACCATGCATACAAGAATACAGATGAGGAGCCATGCATGCAAGGATAGGGATAAGGAGCCATGCAGCCAATGATGGGTATAAGGAGCCATGCAGCAAAGGATGGCAATAAGGAGCCATGCAAACGACGATGGGGATGAAGGGATAATGTATACACGGCTTATACTCGAGTCAATAAGTTTTCCCAGTTTTCGTGGCAAAATTAGGTGCCTCGACTTATCCTCTGGTCAGCTTAGGCCTGTTTCACACTTCCGTTTTTGTGTCCGCCAAACGGATCCGTTTCCGTTTTTTTGACTGAAACGGATGCCAACGGATCCGTTTTTAAAAAAACTGATCCGGTTTTTTGACGGATCCGCGGTAACCGTAATGGAAGTCTATGGGACAAAAAAAACGGATCCTGCAAAAAATGGCGGATCCGTTTTTTAACGGATTTTGACGGATTTGAAAAAACGGAAGTGTGAAACAGGCCTTATACAGGAGTTTATACGTTACTAATCACCTATAAGTTTTACCCATAAACTTGATCCAAGTAGTAGTACAATAAATACAGGTGCTTCTCACAAAATTAGAATATCATGAAAAAGTTAATTTATTTCAGTTCTTCAATACAAAAAGTGAAACTCATATAGTCATTACAAAGAGATTGATCTATTTCAAGTTTATTTCTGTTAATTTTGATGATTATGACTTACAGCAAATGAAAACCCAAAAGTCATTGTTTCAGTAAATTAGAATAATTAATAAAAAAAAAACCTGCAAAGGTTTCCTGAGCACTTAAAAAGGTCCCTTAGTCTGTTTCAGTAGGCTCCACAATCATGGGGAAGACTGCTGACTTGACAGATGTCCAAAAGGCAGTCATTGACACACTCCACAAGGAGGGTAAGTCACAAAAGATCATTGCTAAAGAAGCTGCCTGTTCACAGAGTACTGTATCCTAGCATATTAGTGGAAATTTGAGTGGAAGGAAAACGTGTGGTAGAAAAAGGTGCTCAAGCAAACGGCGAACTGCAGCCTTGAAAGGATTGTTAAGAAAAGGCCATTCAAAAATTTGGGGGAGATTCAAAAGGAGTGGACTGCTGCTGGTGTCATTGCTTCAAGAGCCACCACACACGGACGTATCCAGGACATGGGCTACATGTGTCGCATTCCTTGTGTCAAGCCACTCATGACCAATAGACAAGGCCAGAAGCGTTTTACCTGGACCAAGAAGAAAAAGAACTAGACTGTTGCTTAGTGATCCAAGTTGTCAACTGTGTTTTATCAAGACCAAAGTCAGCACAGCAGTCAACCAGGAATTTTTAGAGCAATTGATGCTTCCATCTGCTAACAAGCTTTTTGGAGATCGAAATTTCATTCTCCAGCAGGACATGGCACCTGTCCACACTGCCAAAAGTACCAATTCCTGGATTAAAACCAACAGTATCACTATGCTTGATTGGCCATCAAACTCGCCTTACCTTAACCCCATAGAGAATCTATGGGGTATTGTCAAGAGGAAGATGAGAGACACCAGACCCAACAATGCAAATGAGCTGAAGGCTGCTATCAAAGCAACTTGGGTTTCCATAACACCTCAGCAGTGCCACAGGCTGATCGCCTCCATGCCACGCTGCATTGATGCAAAAAGAGCCACAACCAAGTATTGAGTGCATTTACTGAACATACATTTCAGTAGGCCAACATTTCGGATTTTAAAATCATTTTTCAAACTGGTGTTATAAAGTATTCTAATTTACTGAGATAATGACTTTTGGGTTTTCATTGACTGTAAGCCATAATAATCAACAATAATAGAAATAAACACTTGAAATAGATCACTCTGTTTGTAATGACTATATAATATAGGAGTTTCACTTTTTGTATCGAAGAGCTCAATAAAGTTAACTTTTTGATTAGAATATTAATTTTGTTAGATGCACCTGTGTAAGAATCTAAGAAAATGGAGAGGTCAGCGGTAGGTGAGTATATTAATTACTGTATATACTCGTGTATAAGCCGAGATTTTCAGCCCATTTTTTTGGGCTTAAAGTCTCCCTCTCGGCTTATACACAAGTCATATACCTGGGGATCAGCGGGGGAGCGGAGGTGTCACAGATCATACTCACCCGTCCTGGCACTCTGCAGCCCCCTCGCTTCTCCACTGTCTCCCTTCCTGCCTTCACCAGTCACATGGTACCGCTCATTAAACTCATGAAAATGCGCATATTCATGAATGGTAATGAGCGGTATCACGTGACTGCTGAAGGCAGGAAGGGAGACAGTGGAGAAGCGAGGCTGCAGAGACGTTCCAGGATGGGTGAGTATAGCGATATTCCCCTGTCCTCGTTCCCACGCTGCTCACTGTCGTCTGCTGCTTCCTGTGTCCGTGATGTTTAGCCAGCAGGGGTCGCGGTGACGTGGTTAGTGCGCGCCCTCTGCTAGCTAAACAGTCACTGACAGAGGACATGCAGACAGTGGTGAGCAGCGAGGGACCCCGAACAGGTGAATATCACAGGTGCCGGGTCCTGAGCAGGAGAGGTGAGTATGGCATTTTTTTGCAGCAGCGCATATGGGGGCATAATATACAGTATGGAGCAGCATATGGGGGCATATTCTATGGAGCAGCATATGGGGGCATATTCCATGGAGCAGCATATGGGGGCATATTCCATGGAGCAGCATATGGGGGCATATTCTATGGAGCAGCATATGGGGGCATATTCTATGTAGCAGCATATGGGGGCATATTCTCTGGGGCATTTTATGGGGGCATAATCTATGGAGCATCTTATGGGGCCATAACTTTTATGAAGCATTATATGGGGCATATTATTCTATGGAGCATCTTATGAGGCCATTATTAACCTTCGTACAGCATTATATGGGGTGTATTTTGGGTGTATTTTGTATGGAGCATTATATGGGGCTCCTGATTCAATATGGATATTCAAAAACATTTAACCTACTGATGTCTCAATTAATTTTACTTTTATTGGTATCTATTTTTATTTTTGAAATTTACCAGTAGCTGCTGCATTTTCCACCCTAGGCTTGTACACGAGTCAATAATTTTTCCCAGTTTTTTGTGGCAAAATTAAGGGGGTCGGCTTATACACGAGTATGAATGGTAATACACTACCCATTACATTACATGCACATACACACATTAAATTATAAATGGTAATAAAGATGAATGTGCTTCTTTAACCCCTTTACGCCACGACCAATTTCCATTTTTTCCTCTCCCTCTTAACAGAGCCATAACTCTGTTAACATACATAACATATATAAGGACTTGTTTTCCAGGACGTCCCTCCTGACAGCACCACCAGGAGGTTGTCTTTCTTATCTTTGATAGGGACAGGAACACAGAAGAGGTTAAATAGCCCCTCCCCACCAACACCCTTCAGTGTTTTTCCTGTCCCTATCAGGGACAGACGCAGAAGAGCGCAGCGGTGCGTGCACCTGTTAGGCCAGCGTGAGGTGTCGGGACTCGGTGGAGCAGGAGTTCCCGGTACAAGCAATGCCCTCTCCAGAGAGTTTCCATTTGGAGGAGGAAGGATCCCCTCCTCAGCAGCGCTGCTTCCCCGTCGGATGCATCCCCTCAGAGGGCTTTGTGTCGCGGCAGCTCCTGCTCCAGGCTGCAGGACGCCGGCACCTCGTGTCCCGGACTTCCGGTGCGCCGCGTCATCGGGACCGTGCCGGTGATGACTTCCGGGGGCGGGGCCAAGAAAAACATGGCGGCGCCCAGCGCGAAGTGGCCCGGGCAGACGATGGATCCCACCGGCCCGGTGTCGCATAGATTCCGACGCCCTGTGCAAGAAAGGACGTCGGGGAAGGCGCACATACAGACCCGCACACATCGGCGCATCGGGTGTGCAGCAGGCAGCCTCATCATCAGCAGCAGCTGGGTTTGGAAGGAGGACGAATCAGATGTCTTGAAGCCGGGTAAGGCGACTACTTAAGACACACTGACGGACAGCACACTGATTCAGTAAGAGATGGAAGGTGATAGCCGTCCAGACGTCCAGTCCCTAGAGCCAGATCCGGACCATGTGAGTAAAGGGGTTTAGTAGGGTCCCTTACAGGTCTCCATAGACAGACACACAAGACCCTCTTCTCTATATATCTATTTCAGGCCAAGGAGGCTCCTAAGCAATCCACCTCGACCACCAGAAAAAAACCTAGTAAATGCCCCTATGCTCGGTCAGGTTCCCGTCAGGACATACAAAGAAATTATGTGAGGACTGCATATCAAGACTCCTAAGACAAGAGCAGTCCTCTCTCCTGGACAATATGAGATCTGTGGTACGAGAGGAGGTGCAGTCCACAGTCTTGGCACTGGTACCGGTACAATCCCCGCATCCTAAGAGGCCCAGATGGGAGCTGGAACAAAGTTCTGAGGAGGGAGAGGTGTCAGACTACTCCGATCCTGACTCCGGTGAATGTTCCTCGGCAGCTCGTCCGGAAGAAAGGAAGAGATACCTATTTTCCGCGGAAGATACGGACACGCTCCTACAGGCAATCAGAGATACAATGAAGGTAGAAGATTCTACAGAACCTCGAATATCTCAGGACGAGATGTTCGGAGGATTGAGAGCCCGCAGAAATACGGTATTCCCCGTTAATAGACATATAACAGCGATGATACTGGAGGAATCAGGGATGTAACTGATAGTCCCAAAAGACTTCAGGTACCGTCTTCCTTTTGATCCAGAAGAGACAAAAGTATGGGAGACAGTTCCGAAGACCGATATACCTGTAGCCAGAGTGTCAAAGAAAATGGCTATCCTCTTCGAGGATTCGTCCGGCCTAAAAGATCTGATGCATAGAAGATCAGAGGACCTCCTCAAGAAAGCCCGGGAAGCATCAGAAGCCGTTATGAAGGCTAACATAGCAGCCAACTCGGTAGCCAGATCAATGAGCTTATGGGTGAGCGAGCTAGAAGATCAGATTAGAGACAAAACCCCAAGAGAGGAGATCCTAAAATCACTACCTCTCCTGAGAATGGCTACCGACTTCATGGCGGACACCTCAGTCCGTTTTACCGCAAGAAATAATGCCCTGTCTAATGCAGCAAGGCGAGTGCTGTGGCTGAGATTTTTGACAGGAGACACTCAGTCAAAAAACAAACTGTGCTCTGTACCCTTCTCCGGACTCCACGTTTTCAGGCCCGTATTGGACGAGCTACTTGAGAAAGCTTCAGACAAAAAGAAGGGCTTTCCGGAGGAAAAGCCTAAACGAACGCCTTTTTTTCAGAGGACCCGCTCCCATCCCAGACAGGGGAAAGGGAAAGTCCGGTAGCTGGAGCTACCCGAAAGGAGGAAGAGGGAGAT